>NW_024582368.1:1483462-1495215 GCF_018398535.1 Haplochromis burtoni | reverse complement strand
GTGTGTGTGTGTGTGTGTGTGTGTGTGTGTGTGTGTGTGTGTGTGTGTGTGTGTGTGTAAGGATGAAGGGTATGTTACAAGTTATGTTTATGTCTGACATATTTTCCAACACTGCAACAGCATATTTCTTATGAGTCCCAGTGGGTCTGTCATTCGACTGTGCATGACACAATAAAAAACATCACTAACTAGCTATAAAGTGCAGCAGGACATAAATAAAACAGCATCTATTAATTCATTTGCATATGTGAACCAAAATCTGAACCTTCCAGCTGTGTTCCTTTTCACCTGTCCTCATAAAAAAGCCGATATTTAACTGAATTTTACACAATAATGCATTTTATTTATATATCTAGATATATATATATCATGCGATAAACATAGTAGTCCTGCTGTAAACAGTCAAAGGTGGCTTTGCTGGTGTGGATGCTTATAAGTAGGGCAACAAAGTCAATTAGTTCTGTGTTTATTAGTATGTGACAGGTGCTGGGTCATGCAGATTAACTCACAACCCTTGGAGGGATGGGACAACAATAATGGTGAAACATGCCCGTCCGACCAGAAAGTAAAGGTAGCAAAAAGAACATAGCAAAGCCTGCTCAATTAATTATGGGGATTAATGAAGTTCTGCTTGATTAAATGTCAATGGCATAAAAAACGCCTATTTTGTCTCCCCAATGTGACATAATGGACACTCTTACATAAATAATGGAATCCTTCATGGTTATGGAAACTAACCCATTATATGTTATAAACCACTCCTCCTCCTGAACACTCAATCGATTAATTAAAGCTATTGCCCTTGATTATCCAATCACAGGATTCATAAAGGTTTGACCTCTAACCTTCAACCTTCCCTGACTGGAAGAATATTGATTGAGGTGAATGGTTTATTTTCAGCTACTGGAACAAGAATGACTTTAAAAAGAATAGCTGGCAGAGTTTCTTTTCATTGACTTCCGAGAACTGTTGTGGCTATTGTTTTTGTACTAAGGTTGAATGAATGGCCGAAACATCAACTGCACCCATTTAGACAACTATTACATTAAATTATTGTCAAAACGAAGTGAGGGATCAATAACAGGCACTCTTTTCTAAAAGTCACTGATGCAAAAAGTACCAATAGTGTGTTTCCAACAAAATAATACCTGGTGTTTTAATTTAATAAATAAGTTTGGTTTATTTTACTCTGTGTTTTGCATAGCTTTTATAGTATGTCCACTGTATTGCTTTGTGCCAGTTTAGTAGCTAATAACACATCTGAAGTTTGTAACTGCAATTACAATTTTATACACATAAAAAAAAATCTGTTCTTCACATCATCCTGACATGAGGCTGCTCGCGACTCAGTGAGGCATAATAAGCTTGGTCAAGATATGGTCAGCCGCAGATTGTCAGTTTCATGGAAACACTGAGGTTGAATCAATAACCTGATCTGGGTTTGTTCACACATCCTTTAAATCAAAATGTGATACACAAGCATTAAATGAGCTCAGCAGGAGTGTATAATTAAAATAAACCTCATATGTGATGAACTTCCATTTATATTAGTCACATGCATGTTTCTCTGAACTAAGTGTAATTATTCATTATCACCATGAGATCCAACTGTAAACAGCACGAACATGTTAATATTTAAACAACCAAAGTCATGACACAAACTCAAAACGTAACTAGATTTGGCCGTCCAAATATCAACTTTTGGGTAGATGGTTTACTAAAGGTCACATGTATCTGCTTTTTTAAAATTTTATTTTAGATCATATCCACCAGGGTGACTAAAATATTAGTTCTACTGCACCAACCCCAAATGGTTTAGAACAGCAAGGATTTGTGTGAACAAAAATCCCCCTGGCAGAATTCGAAACACCACTGATGTGTCAACATATCAAATAACCATTGTGAAATGCCATGGCTGTATTCATTCCTTGTTTTGGTGCTTGTTGAACACGGTGGCGTGGGATTGCTCTCCCTCACCCTGTGGTCTGTCCTCTAGGACGCAAGGAATATAAGTCACTCACTGCACATCAGGCTTTTCCCCCAGGGGCCCTAGCACTGGCAGAGGCAGGTTAACAAACTGTAAAAGCTTCAACTGAGCAGCACACAAACTGTTTTCTCTCCACAAAGGGATTGGCTCCAACAAATGTCATAAGCCTATAATGAGATAGCTGATCTCGGTAGTAAAGAAGAAAAGAAAAGAAAAATGTTTCCCCTCTCCAGTCAGTGGCTATTAGAGTCAGTGAGAGTAAAAAGGGGAAGCTTCCCCATTTTCTTGGAAGCCCTTGGAGGTTGGCCAACATGACAATGCTGGTCAATTAATTGGTGAAAAGTGAAAATCCAATTAATGTGTATCAAGCTGGCAGTTTTGCATGATGATGGCTCATTAGGAGTCCAAGCTGAGGGTGGAGGAGCAGAGAGGTGGAGGGGCTTAAACCCCACTCATTAAAGCTCTGTCTTTCTCAGTGGGGTTTTAGAGACTGACTTATTTATGCAACAGGTTCTAAACACAACCCCAATGTAACGCTCATTTACTAGATTTGAAAGTGCTGAATTCCTAAATGGCATGGGTGGGGATTCTTTGCTTGTTGACATAGCTTCTGTACTTACACGGCCTATATTCATACAGGTGGCAACCCACAATAAACAATTTAAATGCACACACAACGTAATGGTTTAAACAACAACAAGAACAAAAATTGCAAATATTGCATAACTTTTTCAATTTCTCCCCTTTTCCAAGCAGTAGTTATACAGAAACCAGTATATACAGCAAATGTACTAAACACACTTATCTACACTCTCATTATAATTTGGTGTTTTTTCTGAACATGTTTTTTAGTCTTTGTTTGTTTAGCAATATCTATCCTAACTTTAGAAGCCGTTTACACTGTGGCCTGAAGCCGTTCTTTTATTTTCTATGTCAGCCCAGCTTTCAGCTCTTTCTAAAATTTGTCCTGTGTTAACAAGAATAGTAAATTAAATATGTAACATCAGTAACATCCACTACAGTTCAATTCTATAACAGTTACGCACAAGGGGTGGTGCTGAAATACTCTAAAGTAGGTTTTGGCCTCATCAGTGCATCGTAAAATAAGATGATGATGCTCTCACTGCTATTTCTGAACTTCACTATATACTGACAAAATAAAGAATGTGCTCCCATACCGCTGCAGCCAACCCGTGTTTGTGTAGCCTCGGCCTCTATGTGTAAGATTAATACTCTTGCCACACTCTCATAGAATAATGTCACTTTAATCTTGTTTGGGGCGAAATTCGAAGTGGAGTGTGTCTACTTGTTTCCTGAGATTACTTCATCTTTCTTTCGGCAGCAGTGTGTGACTCTGCCGCCTGCTGTCCCCTGGCGTTGGATGTCCCATTACCCTTCACACGCTGCAACTTTCTGCTGTTTGCACAACACTGGCCACAGGACCCAACAGGAGGCCAGTATACTATTGATGTTTTTAGTTTTTCTTTACTAGTGCCAAGCTCTTTTTTTAGTTGGGCTGCTATAGAGGACGATCGCCAGTAGCTGAGACGCTGTGAAAATTTCAGCTGCTTTAAAGTGTTTCACATGTCAAATAATGTTATGTACCGGCTGTTTCTCCTAAAAATTGCATTCCCATCCAAATAAACTGTACTTCTAATAATAGTTAATGTCAATTTTCTAATCAAGCTTCTAACTTGCAGTAGATTGGGAAAGAGTGTAATTTAATCCTAAATCCTCTTTTTCTAAACCTAACCAAACAACAAATAAAAAAAATGTTCTTTCACTTTTCCAGGTCAAGGTTGGGAGAGGGATTGGAGCCTATCCCAACGGTCAAAGGGCAAAAGGTAAAATACAAAATGGCCCTTCAATGCAGGCCAGTGAATCGAAGGGCCAAAGCCAAAAAGTATGTGGAAAAATTCAGGAAAGTCCAAGTCTTCCCCGCTCTTTT
Organism: Haplochromis burtoni; assembly: GCF_018398535.1. Lineage (NCBI taxonomy): Eukaryota > Metazoa > Chordata > Actinopteri > Cichliformes > Cichlidae > Haplochromis > Haplochromis burtoni. Next base: position 1,491,280 of record NW_024582368.1, on the reverse strand, counting down.
TCTTTCCTTCTTTCTTTCTCCCTTTTCTTTTCCCCAGTCAAGTCTGTCCCGTGTTCAGCAAATGAAAATAAATAAACAATAAAAGGAAAGGTGAATCAAATAGACCAATACGGCTGGGATGGTCCATTTAGTAAAGTAAATCCGTTGGGCATCTTTCTTTGCCTTTAGACAACAATTCTGATGGCAAAAGAACCAAACGGGACAAAAAAAAAAAAAAGGAAAGTCCAAGTCTAGTCTTCTGAGTTAAAGTGTTGTAGCATTTGCCTTTCCTGCCACAGCAACCACCTTAAGTGAAGCTTGTCTGTTTTTAATCAGAACGTCTTTGTGTGTTGAAAAAATAAGTAAGCTACCCTGGAACCTTAGCGGAGAATGGAATTTAGTTGGGATGTATTTTCATGGGGACAGGGCTGCATATGCTGCTCTTGTTGTCTGTAACAGGAAACATGTTTACCAGGCACAATAGTGAAGCTGTTAAGCGGTGATTAAACTCTGTTGCAGACACGGACAGCTAGAGACACCACGGCCAAGTAGTCATTCCTGTTATACGTCTTTGAAGCACACCTGAAGGGCTCATGTGTAGCTGGTGCATTGTAATATAGAGCCTCTGTGGATGAGTCTGCACAGTCCCACACACACAACAAAGGGCAGGCATGCAAATGTCTGCTCAGTGCCTTGCGCCCGCCGTCTGATGATGAACTTTACGTCACTTAGACTCGAGTGGACCCAGCTGATCACAGAACTACAACACTGGCGTTACTGTTTTCATTTTGTGAGTGTATATGTTTGTTATCATGGCAGAAAGTGAGAGACATCCACCACAGAGAGAAGTTTGGCAGGTGTATATTTTTGGATTATAGCAGCATAGGTTATAGAAACATTGCGGACTACAGACTTTACACAGACTTTACAAGTAACTGCATCAGTACAAAATCACACAAATGACACTTTTTTATTTTTGAAGTAAATGCAGGTGTATGGTTGCAGCTGATGTGATGGCGTTGCAAGATGGTCATGACTCTACTTGCTTTCTGTTTCATACACTAGTAACATTAAACTGAAATTGTGCTAAATATAAAGAAAAGTATTGTGTAACTTTCAAACTGTACAGTTTAAATAACATTTGCTAAACTTATTTTTCCAGTGACTGAAGAACAAACATCTTTGAAACTTATACCTTTAACTTTTTAAGGCAACCCAGGAAAACAGTGAAAAAGCCAGTGTACAGGTATACGGAGCCACAAGGTTTCTTTTTCTGATTCTGAGCCCATTTGCCATTCAGTAACATGTATTTGTGTACTCTTCATTAGTAACTTACAGTAAATATGTTCATTCCTTCCTATTATGTTGACCCCGCATTCTGAATGAATGAGCTACACTGAGTCAGCTATAAATCTCTAATGAGACTCAATGTAAACAAGACAATACAAACCACATAAATTCTTTACGCTACAATCAAGCATTTCCACCTTTTACAAACAGACACAAAACAACCTCTGGTCCAATGGTTACAATTAAGATGTTTATTGAATGTTTATGGTCTCCCATGTAATTACCGTGTTTTCAACCTGCTCTTTAAAAACTGTAAATAATTAATTTGTCTTGACTAATACACAGTAGGTCCAAATGTATTTAGATAATTAAATGTTTAATATTCTTGTTAGTGAATATGAGTTACGATTTATGGCAGCAAATGGACAATGCTGGTATCGCCACAGCTTCTTTATGTCTGAGGCAAAGAAACACACTTTGTATGGTAAGCATTGTGCTGTTTGGAGAAGCAGTGTGTTTTTCCCCTCACTTCCTAATAATCTATTCTGTTCAGCCAGCTGCATACATTGACAAATGTTTCCAGCATTAGGTATTTACCCGGTGAAAGGTAATAGATGCAAGGGTTTAAAAATGCCTGATGCAAGAAACAGCAGGCACAATGGCAAAAAATATCACAACAGGAAGCATTTGTCTTTCCTTTGCAACAGTCTATTTGCAAAAGACGACTTTAAAAAAAATTATATTACAAAAGCAAAGAAAGAAGAACATCATATAAAATACTTGCACAAAGCTTTGTTTTGCTTTTTCCCCCTTCTAATTTTAATTCATTTTATTTTTTTCACATTTTATGACATTTACAAAAGTGTGCACTTTTATTTAAATTCAGTATCTGACAACTATTGTGTCCTATAAGGGAAGAAGACTCTACATAGAGAAATGCTCAGTGTTTTTTTTATTTTTATCGCAAGCTGCTCTGTGGTTCTCTTTGACAAACAAGCTAATACACTGCCACTCGCAAAGTGAAACACATCATCTCAATAGTTAAGTTTTTCCTAATCTGTTGATTGTGATTTAGTTGGTTTGTTGTAATTTTTTTTTCTTTTACATCTCTTTCTTTCTGGTTTATATTTGTGCACCTTGTTCCTGGGAGTTAATGAAAGCTGTGACGGTGCATTAATGAGGCTGCTTATTTCAACTGTATTCCACTTCCTCCATTTACCTCCTTCACCTCATTCTCCCAGTCCACATTTCCTTTGCAGCTCATGCATACTCTGTGTCATGCTGTTGCCACTCCTTTACATTTTTATTTCATATCTTCCTGAATAATCTCCACATTTACTGCCTCTGACTCGTGCTGCATTCTATAACATGAAACAATCTCACTAATAGTGTTAGCAACATAAATAAATATGATGCTGAATAATGTAATGAAAATAGCTGTCAGTGTTTAAGATGCTCACAATGAGATTTCTGATCATCTATGTGTCTTCTGGCTTACCGTTTATATAATGTGCACTATGTGCTATATTAATATATCATTGACTATTACAAAGGGAGGATTGCCATTGTTCCATCTTTCTCAGTATACTGTACACACACACTAGTGGAGAAACAAAAGGTGTGTATCATGCATTTATATTAACATTATATTCAGAGTGTTTGATTAGATGTTGTCTAAATGCTGCCTTAAAACACTTGAAACAAGTACATTTGATAATGTCACGTGCTACTATCTATCAATGTCATATGTTTTAAAGATTATAATAACTAAGAAGCTAAAAGTAAAAAGCATTCAAAATAAATGTCTCAACAATAAGAGATTTCTTCAAATGCACAAACTCTGCTAACAAGGATAAGCGCAGTTACTGAATTAAGAATGAAAGAATCTGTTGGTGTCGTGTGCTCGTACTCTCAGCCTGCTGGGATTAATGAATAACCTCAGTAAGAAACGCCTCTGTTCTTAGGCAAGGCAAAATGACCACAGGCAGCCAAAGAATTTGGCGGTCAGTAACTGTAGCTGTTTCCCATACATATATTATTATAGCAATAGCAGCAGTGGTGATTGAATTTCTGACCTTTTGTTGAAATGGAAAGGGGGAGAGAGGGAGCGCATTTCAATTTTTGTTGTGTCATTCATGTCTTAAAATAACTACAGGGATGAAAGATCGTGGCTTGATTCAATTACAGTGCTTTGTAAAGGCTAAAGATTACTGTATTCTACATGGAACCTCACTTGTATCTGAGATAAATATAGATGCCGATTTCACACACATGCAGTGGAGTAAAATAGGTTAAGTGAACACTCTTGCTCTTTGGAGCTACTTTGAAGTCTAGAAGTTTTAAATTACAGTATATACTCCCACTCCACAGCTAGGGGGGAAAAATGAAACAACACAGTTTTTTCACCCATAAATAAATCCAACACATGGCTCAGCCACTGACATTAAAGCGTGATGATAGAATGGACCATAAGTCCGAACATTTTGACGACGACAAACCTGACACTCTTAACACTCACCATACAATCCACCCAACACTGGAGAAAGCAGAAGCCCCAAACCAGAAAAGTTTGGCATTAGAACCTGGCTGGACAACTTTGCCAATCAATAGCAAAGTTCACATTAAAAACTGCTGACAGCTGGGGGAGAGAGTTCCCACTTTCATCTAGCGCTGGCCCTCTAGCTAACCTCACCGTCACCCTCTCCCTTTGCAGACCTCTTTATTAATCTTTGTCGCATCCCACAGCCTGACCCAAAATACTGCCACATTCTGTTTATCAACAAAGCTTTGTAAATATATATACAGACTATATATAGTCTATAAAACAAAATACTTCACAAAGATGCTTAATTTGATAGCCTTGAACCAAGGACCCTCCAGTTCTACAGAAGAGAGCCCACCCAGCAGCTGTGTCACCATATCAACCTGTTTACTGAAAGGACAATGAGCCCTCTGAATGAAGCTTGTGTGTGTATGACAGAAAAAAGAAGATTTGTTTTCCATTTAAACTTACCTTACTTGTTCTTCCTGTAAACCTCAGTTTAGTTCTTAGCTGGAGACCAGCATATAGAGATAAATACATATAAATAAACTCACTAAGATGACTAATGAATAAATACTTTGACTTTAATAGTTGAGCCAATTGAACTTTGGTCCTTTGTTCCTTTTTGTTGTATTCATGATCATGAAAAAAAAAAACAGAGGGCCCTACTTGACAGTCTTTGCTCAAAGATGAGCTACCTTGAGTTAACACAGGTCTCTGCTGCCCCTTAGGGGTGGAAGGCAAAAAGAGAATTTAAGGACTTCCATTAACAATCAGGGAAGCGCAGAACCAAAATTGTTTTTATGTTGCTACGCTGATTAAATTTCACTTTGAGTAAACTTCAGATCTTTTCGCTCGGGTGAGTGAGGTGTTGGGTGTGAGCATGGCAGGTCTAATCACGTTGATGCTGCTGAACCTCGGCTTTAGTTTGCTGTCTCTCTACCAAACCATGTCAGGGCTAGGGGCAAAGCATTTCTAACATAATCCAGTAAAAGGAGATGTCTGACATAGGAAGTGCTGTAATTGTTGCAATTTCCCTTAGTGGACAAAGTAGTCTCTGATGTACAACAACAAAATTATTATATTTCTCATCCTGTGTATGCACACACTGATTTTCGTAACAACTGAGAGGCCCTGGAGATCAGACTCAAATGGTGCATCGTCACAACTGTGCATATCAAACCAAACACATAATAGAAGAGTCTGCGATCATAGACTGAATCAATGGCTGCTCATCAGAAATTGTTCTTGGCAGGACTGAAAGGAGCTCATGTAGTTCTAATTTTAACTATGAAAAGATGACAGTGCTGAATGCCTGAATGTCACAGAACACCCAACTGGATTTCAGATACTCAGGCAACCACAAGGGTTTTGCTTTCTGTGTTTTGTGGGTCTGGATGAGGTCTGCAACAAAGTGGAACTATCTTTTTGGAGAGAATGGATTGGTGAAACCAGTACTGCACACACTTTTCTTGTATGTTAGCAACAGCAGCCCTCTGAGTATTAGCATATGAGTCTCCTAAACCTGGGTCCAATATGCTAGTGTTTAGACAATGTCTGTGCTGTTTGGGATCTCACATGTGTTCTCATGCACAGTGTGCCGACAGGACCACAGAAAAGGTTTACAGCTGAAAGCCTGGAGCCATGGCGTGATTATTTCCTGAAGAAAAGGTAGTTTGTCCAAGTAAAATGAAGGTTGGCCTACTAGTGTGACTTTGGATTTCTGATGGAATAATTTATGAGAGAGCTTAAAAGACATTAACCTCCAATTAGGTGCTGTAGTTACAGTATTATGAATGACATAATGGACATAGGTGATCAATGGGCCTTTCATTTTGACTTTCCATATTATGTAAGATGATAACACGGTAGTTGTGCTATTTAACGCCGGGGATGGTGACCAAATGGAAGGTCAAGAGGAAGTATATGCAGGGTCATTATATTCTGGTTTTAAGTTGCTTTTTGTGAGTATTAGTACATGCACTTAACCTTCAATCCCTGGGCATAGCCCCTTTGGGCTTTTTACCTAAGAAATATGTCTCCTCTTTTCTCTCCTCAGAGAGGTTCCCATGAAACTTGTCAAGAAGACAATGTAGAGGGAAGTAAGAGATAAAGTTGCAAGGCTTTCTTTCTGTGCAGTGTTTATTTGCTGTGTCAAAAATTGAGAGATTACACCATTTCTATGCAGCAAGGGAAGAATCTGGTCAAGCATTTCCTCGGGCTAAAACCTTCATTTGGAGAGGCAGAGGAGGATTACTGACACCTGCATTTAGAACAAAAATTTGGCCCATTGGCTTTGAGTAGGCAGTCATCATCAATCATTTATTTTAAGTGTGGAGAGGCCATTTCCACTGTAGCGGCTTTATTTTGGGCTGGCATGGTGGAGTCCGCAAGGCAATTAATAAATCTTTTTAAAGAGTTTTTGCAGGATTCCTTTTACTGTCAAAACACTGCAATAAACATGTTATTGAAGATTATTTAAAATCTCAGCTTGATTGTAAGCATTTATTCAAAGTAGATTAATTCATAGGTTAAAATTCATATAATAAAGCAGATTTTTGTTGATAGATGCCAGGTAGTGTTAAGTTTGTATGTCATTTACCACACTCGTGCATACACTGTGCAGCTTTCAAACACATACTGGCATATATTTGATTAACACATGTAGACTGATTCTTATTAGTTGTTGCCTGTCCTGTGTATTGAATCTAAATGCCCACTCTGAGGCAGCAGGGATGGTAACACTAACCCTCATGCTGTCAGCAGTGTGATTGATCACCAGCAGATAAACATCAGATCACTGAGAGAACAGGACAGACATTGATCCCCAGAGGAAGAGAGGACTTGTCACACATCAGCATACACAAACCTCTGTCAAACATCTGTCAAAATACCACAACAGAGAACTGTACCTGTGTGACTAACATGAGAACCCACGGATGCTGTCAGCTGTTTGGGATGCTGGTTGATGACCAAAAAGTATAACTCCTCACTACACCCCAAACATTATTCTGATTAGAGAGTTGTATTTTTTTAATACCTCACATGCAGAATTAGACAAATAGAGAGTGAGGATACTTTCTAATTTTATCCTGCAGAATAATAGGGGAAACCTCTTCTTGCCCTTAGGCACACAAAACAACAGAAGAGCATGACACATTTCCTGTGTTGTTCATTTCAGCTGCCATAAAGAATCCCCTGTGGCAGTACTGTCCCAAACAGGACACAAAACAAAGCAGGAAATGTGTGTTTTCACTAAATGTCTGTCCCGACTGGTCACATGAAAGTCTTTCACCTGGCTGGGCCCTGAATATGTTTTTCCCGTCATTAGCAACAGACCTCATGCAATGCCATACTTAAGAACAGAAGAAAGAGGGAAAGAAAATCAATGAGAAGTGAATGGTCAGTGCGACAAAAGGGGGCCAGCCTTGCGTTGACAGGAAGAAAAGCATTAGCGCCCTTTATGTGCATGGTGGCGGATTTCCGTGTGCTACACTGTCAGTGTACTTTCCCCTTAATTAAAACAGTCACAAGTTTCATTGAGCGGTGAATCAAAGGGTGGCTACGCCATAAAGCAGATTCAACTCTGTAACCCTGTGTGTGTGTGTGTGTGTGTGTGTGTGTGTGTGTGTGTGTGTGTGTGTGTGTGTGTGTGTGTGTGTGTGTGTGTGTAGAGTTTGGGAATCAAACTAAAGCACACAGAGTGACTAGGATGAAGGGGATTTAAGCTGTGCTCATTCCCATGGTCAGTCACTCAGAATTGGTCATTACTGTCCTGCTTGGAGATGAAAACACAGCGATTAAGAATTACTTGCCCATTTCTAAACATCCCCCTCAAAGACAAGAACAATGTTAGGTTCCTTTGACCTGTTTTCTTGGCAGTTCTTTAGTCAAATAATATAGTTGGGTGAGATAGATAGATAGATAGATAGATAGATAGATAGATAGATAGATAGATAGATAGATAGATAGATAGATAGATAGATAGATAGATAGATAGATAGATA
>NW_024582368.1:1481481-1483442 GCF_018398535.1 Haplochromis burtoni | reverse complement strand
TAGATAGATAGATAGATAGATAGATAGATAGATAGATAGATAGATAGATAGATAGATAGATAGATAGATAGATAGATAGATAGATAGATAGATAGAACATTTGAATCAACCAAAGCCAATAACTCATTAGAAGTACTAAGTGTGGTTACACAGGTAGGACAATTCTCTTAAACCAACCCCAGAAAGGTCAGGTTGACACTAACATTCAACAGTGAATAGGGTAAAACAACACGACTGAATGAGCAGACTCAATTGAGGGAAGGGAAAATGCTGGCCCTGTTTTAGCCTGTGATGGTGAATTGTCATACGCAGCTGACCCGCACCATTTCATTTCCTTGACAGTGGAGGGGCAAACCTGCAAGCCCCCAATCATACCCTCATCAATTATAAATCATCTAGTAGTTGGATAATTAAAAATGCAACATTATTTTTTTCACTTGAGACAAGGCCTCTAGGATTGTTAAAGAAGGGTGGGATTCCCCTCTCATGTTCTCTCCATCCCACAGTTGGAAAGAACCAAGAGTATGAATTATGTAGGAAGGATACATAATGGCAGAAATTGCTAATCATAACGTATGCAACTCAAGAAGGTTGGACTGGCAGGCTGATTGACAGAGGGGTGCAAAGGAGATGGTACAGGATAAGGTAACAGTGAGAATCTCCAGAATGGATTTGCTTTGGGCTAGCCTTGATGGGGAAGACCCATCACTCAGGGTGTGCTGAGTAGTACTAAACAATGATGGCACTGGACAAATGGGAGACTTGAGACTTAAAGAGGACTTAAAATGACTGATGGGATAGAAAAATATCATATATTTAATTTTAAATTTCTTCAAACTTATGATTTGATGTCATGATGTCATCTTGTTTTGCAGAATAGTTGTAATAACTAAAAATGACAAATTTATCACCTGGATCTGCTTTGCTGAGCTTTATGATAGTTTTCAACTATGCCTAGTTTGTTAGCTGTTCTGCCAGTAACTCCGTGCCTTTGCATCTTATTCAGCCTCGATAAGTTAATAAATACAATATAGCCTACTTTATTTGCTAAGTATCAAATTGCAGGGAAGCATGCTTAACAACAAAGCTGGTGAACACTGTGGTGCTTTCAGCAATTAAAGAGCCAGAGATTTCCCCTTGGGAGGTCATAAAGAGACCAAAAGAAAGGCTAAAAGAGTAAACATTGTACTTCAAGATGTGGCAAATGACAGCCACATGACCATCAGCATTGCTCTGTCACTTCTCCTTGTGTAAATTACCAAATCTTTGAAAATAATTTGTTATATCAGTTGAAAAGATGATGATTTGTCAATGTTTTGTTTGCAACTTGTTTCCCCTGCCCCCAAGTGGCTGGACTTATTTCTTAATTTATTTGTTTTTGGCTTAATTAGAAACATTACCAGCTGTTACCAAAACCCCGAAAAACCTGTACTGGGGATTTAAAATCATAAATATGGCGCTGGCAACTTATTATCCAATTATGTGCTGTTACAGGTTTGTCTCTGTACAACACAAAGACAGGATAAAGACAAGGTGGTTTGTTAAGCTGCAAAAATGAAAACCTGTAATGAAGAGAATGGGACAAGTGCAAAATATGAATCAAGCGTACTCTGCTAATCAAGGTTCTATATACATTTTTGCTCTCTAATGGAAGAAAATGGGGTTATTCAGTTGTGAGCATTTGTGCCATTTGTTGCCAGTCCTCCCTGTCACAATGATGGAGTGCCTGTCTGACAGGTGCTGTGATTTCCCTGACCCCATTGTATTCAAACAACACAGACTCCTCACACAGGAAGAGCAGAAGAAACAATACAGGTGAGTCTGGAAGAATTCCCCCTGAGGGCCTGTCCACCTGACAGTTAAAAGGTAGAGGTGTGTGTGTGTGTGTGTGTGTGTGTGTGTGTGTGTGTGTGTGTGTGTGTGTGTGTGTGTGTGTGTGTGTGTGTGTGTGTGTGTGTGTG
>NW_024582368.1:1476324-1481461 GCF_018398535.1 Haplochromis burtoni | reverse complement strand
GTGTGTGTGTGTGTGTGTGTGTGTGTGTGTGTGTGTGTGTGTGTGTGTGTGTGTGTGTGTGTGTGTGTGTGTGTGTGTGTGTGTGTGTGTGAGCCTTCACACTCAGCAGCCTCAACAAAATAACAAAACATAAGACCCGACTTTTTAAAGGTGTCTTGAAATCCGTTTCCCTTCTGTGACTCCCGTGACGGTTCTAACTCATCTTTATCAGAAGTAGAAGTGCTGTACAACGACAACCTCAGGGACTGCTCTATACCGTCCCAGATTATAAGGGGACATGTGTGTTAAACTCAACCCTGCCTGCCCGTCATTATTTGCGGATTAGTGCTGGCCTGCACCCTCTTTGATGTGGACATGTTTCACACTTCCATGCCACTGAGCTCCAGGGATAAGGTGAAGGGAACAGAAAGCCCAACAATGGATTGAGAAAGAGAAGCAGGCATAAGCAGGAGCCTTCTTCTGCTTGTTTCGAAGCAGCAGGAAAACTTCCGTCTAATGAGGAAGATAATGCGTCACAACAATTACAGCTGTACGGATGAGCAGTCACCAGAAAGAGGCCCCACAGACATGCAAATGCAAATATGCCCACATGCATAATAACGCATACATATATGCATTTCCACACTGCTCACACACATATTGTACAGTCGTATGACACCGACACACACACACACAGAGTCCCATACAGGAGACGCACGTTGATCCTTTGGGGTCTACTGCCCTCTGCAGGACTAAAGCAAAACAGCAGAATTTTATAATATTGTTATGGATTCAAATTTTGGGGATGGATACAAGAGGAAAAACCAAAATAACCACACTGGTCCAGCCGAGTTGATGATTTTAATGATCACACGCGTGGGAGATGGACACTGTATGCAGACAGCATCAGATCTCAAAATGGTGGAGCATTGATCAAACTCTTATAGCCTCTAGTGGCCCCCACCTTATCATAAAAGCCTAAACATTCACATGCTTTCTCTCACAAGCTACGACCTTGGCTCCCTGTTTATCTGCTCCTGCTGAGATGGGGCAGAAAACTCCAGTATGTTCTGTTCTCTTCTAATCAGACAAATAAGGCGATGACTTTCTGCGAACAGTATTTCTTATAACTCAGCAGTATAATGCATCATAAAGCAATATCATTCATTCACAATAAATCAGCAGTCTAATGTAATGCAAATCAGTTTAACAAATGCAATAGTTATCAGCTTCTTCTAATTCAGGAGAATAATGCAAACTAAAACTACATAATTCACAATCTTTAATTAGGGGTCTACCATGGCATAAAATAATATTATAATCTCACACTCCCCCTGTTGAGCTCTTTAGAATAAAGAGCTCACCTACACCCTGTAATCCAGTGTGGCCGGGTTCATTTCTTCTCACTCCAGAGCGTTCTCACTCCCGAGGCGTAACATGTCGACGTTTTGTCTCGTCCTGCGGCATTCCTGAGGAACGTGAAAGGAGACCTTCGGCGTTCTTATGGTACGCGGCAGGTTATGGCTGGAATCCAGTGCAATGACGCTCCCGCGGTAATAGCAAAACTTTTGCGAGATCCCGAGTTAGTTTTGCGAGATCTCGCAAAAGTCCGTCTTAATTTTTTTTTCTCCCATGTCCCCTGCGGGGCTCCGTACAATGCTCCATCCTTATTTGGTTTGCGACATTATGTTTATAGAACTCCACTCTGTCTCTAAATGTTTGAAGAATTTTTCATATTTGGGGTCAAATTTTAAGAATTTGACCATACGTGAAATTTATTGTGTTATCACCCCCTTCGGGGCTTACCTTTCCCAGTTTTGATGATATTCCTCCCTATTCTTTGCAAGTGCTCCCTTTTGGTGGCGAGAAACTGTTGGTGTGGTCAAGTGGGTGCTGTAAAAACAAAAGCTCAGGACAGAACAGTTATCAGTCATGTACTTACATACAAAATTAGCATATATTGAATTTCATATTGATCCTCTGAGTGTAATGGTACATTTTAATTTGAATTTATCAAAGCTAAACACAATAATTTTTCTTTGTTTTGCTCTTGTTCTTGTGCAGCACCACCTCCTATCACATGCCCCTGTCGGTTATATCTCTACTTTTCTGAATTATTGACTATTTCAATGAAAGCACCCAAAAGACGGGGACCGGTGTTTATTATTACATATCTCCATTTTGAATGTGACAAGCCTACCATTTCCCTGTTATCCATAGATTTTAATAGAGTTTTTTTGGCTTTTTTTTTCCCCCTCTATAAAAGTTAATTGACTCTTTACAGTGGCCTGCTATGGTTAATACTAACATGTTCAGTCATGAGTGAAATCAACCCTCTTCTTCCCTTTAGCATTTAACATTCCCAACAATATACTGTGATACATTAATCGAAACACAGCTACTAAAACACACTTTTCTTAATGCAAACATCAGTAACTCAAAATTAGCAACCAAAGGGTTAAGTCTGCAGTTCACACTCATGTGAAGCTACAGCCTCCCCCTTCAGTCCCTGTCATCCTTCTGTTCTTGCAAAAACAAAACAAAGCAAGACAAAACATCCACCCTTCTTTTACAAACTGGGTGAATTGTTTGTGGACATTTACTAAGCCTAAAGTTAGTACCGTTTTTTTCTCAGTATCCAGTCAGTTAAAACTTTTAGTCGTCAGTCCATCACAGTCCAGTTACATGCATACATCCACACACATTCATACCAGATGTTGCTGATAATGGAGTCTCACGCGCAACCTAGTCGAGCCTCCATCACCAGCAAGATGACGTCATCATTTTAAAGGAAAACAGTTCCCCGTTTTTTGGACTGGATTGACTCACTGCAATCCTTTTAGGCTCAGGACTTCTCATGTGATCAATGTCCCATATAAGTGAATCTCTCCCAAGCCCATTATAATCATGGAGAAAAATACTTTGCGACTGTTTCCAGTAAGAATATTTTATAGCGCTTTAAAGTTCAATCTCTCAGGCCTGGATTAAAGAGCTGATTTGTTAAATCAGGAACTCACAAAATACCAAAATATCACCACCGGTGGATCACACCTCTCAGATGTTCTTATTTCAGTGCACTGTAACAAAAGCAAAAACAAACGTAACCAATAAAATACTATATAAGTAACAAATACTGGGGCCCATTGCAAACATGTCCAAGCATAAAACCATCTTTCTCTCTCTTAGAGAAAGAAAACAATCCAAACCTCACTGATAAAATCAACCTAGTGTCAAGCAAAACCCAAAAATCAACCAAAACTTCACCAGAAAGTTTTCCTCCCTCCCGGGACAATATTGTGCAGGAATACAGGTACCGTAACTCCTTTTGCACTGACAAAAACATGTTGGATTTACTTGATTCAATAGTGGACACTGGTTGCACACAAATGTTTTGCTTTGGCAGAAACTTAAACAACTGAGTTAAATCAACACAACCTTTTCATATTCAGTAAACCTGTGCATTTGTGTTCATAAAACACGATTGAAACATGTTCAGATGGAGTAAGTTGAGCTCCTGGAATATTTTAATCCTTCAATTCTGTCAGTTTATTTCAACACTATTCATAACTTTTATCCAAATACTACTTGGTCACTTAAATACTACATGTTGTCTTCATATTGCATCGGTTCAACAAAGTCTAGATCCTGGTTACCATAAAAATTGAATGGGTCTACAACAACTACCATCCTCCTATCTTTATCCTGGTTGCAACAGGGCTGAGAAATAACCCTGAAGTGATAGGTTACCAGGCAGGGTACACCCCGGACAGCCGACCAGTCTATCAGATAGAAACAAACAGCCGTTTACACTTACATTCATGGATAATTTAGAATCATCAATTAACCTAGCTCTAATAACTGCATGACTTTTCACTGTGGCAGGAAACCAGAATACCCAGAGAGAAACCACTGCAAACTAGCCAGACTGTGGACCTGCACCCAGGAGCTTCTTACTGTCAAGCAACAGCACTAACCAGCATGCCAACAATGTAGGAAATACAGGAAAGCTATGATTGGGTTGTACGGAAGCCCCAAATGCAATTTTATTGTTCTCTGACAATGACAATAAATAAATAAATACAAATACAAATACAAATACAAATACAAATACAAATTTGAGGCAGAATTCTTTTGTTCTTGCCCTTGACAGGTTAATCCACAATAAATAGCAATAGCATGCATGGGGTGTGTGTGTCGTTGTCTGCCTCTTATAACTCCACTGATTTTCCTGTAGTTTGAAATCAGACGAACAGACGAACAGGAAAATGATGTTGTGTTGGCTGTGTCATTCAGAAAGGGGAGAAACAACGGAGCCAGGCCCTGTGTCAGCCTTCTCTCCCCCTTTTTTTGTTTTTTCTCACTATATAATCAACTCATAACCCACCAAGTTGACAGGACAACACAGGTACATGTTAAAATTCTTAAGATCATGTTTAAAAGCTCAAACAAGGAATTTTCTTTCATTCAGTAATCACTTGTATTAATCAATCAGCAGAAAACATCTCACAGTTTGAATCTTTTAACCACTAAATCTGTCGTGTCATCACTGGTTGGTCAGACCAGTGTCTTTTTTTTTTTAAGTTAAGTTGTTGTCCTGCAACCCAGAGAGTTTATTTGTTAGTAGTGGATAAACTTTATCATTCAACAACAGGTGTATGTTAAGTTTCGCTGCTTTAACCTTGCTGGAAAATCTTCACGTGTTCATGAATGTAAGCTGTTTCTTCATTGCGTGTGTGTGTGTTTGTAGGTGGGTTATTTTAACTTTTTTCTCAAACGAGGCATTCCTCTAACACGTGCCTTTCTTGTACGTTTCTTTGGTTGTGTGTGTGTTTTTATTTTGTTTCCCAAATTTTGATTTCCCACCTTAAATAACAGCATTCCATGTCTACAGCCAGGAGTTAGAGCTTGCTTGTGAGATTCAGGGACACATGGTGCCAATAACAATTCAGCCAAAAACTTGCCTGAAAATTTCCCGTGATGGTAACCGATAACTGGAGGAGAAGATGTCCTTTAAGCTTCTTTTCCGGGTGGGGACAAAGACGTCTTATATTTACAATTACTCTCAGGCCTGACAGATTTAGCGCCTACACAATTTTGACAAATTTAAGTTAACGGGTCCAACCGAAGAAAGTCCAACTTTTTTGTGATCAATTAACCA
>NW_024582368.1:1459427-1474990 GCF_018398535.1 Haplochromis burtoni | reverse complement strand
TTATCACCTTCTTCTAATTCAGGAGAATAATGCAAACTAAAACTACATAATAATTCACAATCTTTAATTAGGGGTCTACCATGGCATAAAATAATATTATAATCTCACAATATGTAGCCAACATAGATATATCACAGCTTTTATTCAACATTACATATCCAAAATTATTATTGCATATAGCTAAAACAGGAGAATATATTTTAGAATAGGCCAAGTTTATGTTTAGACTGAAATCATATTTATAAGGACACTATTTCTATTTAGAGGTGGTCCAACAGAGCACCATTTCTGTTTGTGGGCAGGGAATGGTTGAGTGAATATACCTTGCCGAATCAAACACAAGGCTTCTTTCAGGCACAGTACCTCCAGAGCCATATGAGGGCACTCAGTGTTCCACCCCAACCACAGGATTTATTTACCTTCCAACGACAGGCAGCCAGAAAGAGGAGCCTGAGTGTGCTTAAAGAAAAGTAGGGGTGAAGAAAGTGTGTGCATGAGGGGTGGAGGGGCTGGGAGGAAGCATAAGGATTGTGTGACACAGAATTAAAACGCTAAAAAGCTATGTGTCATAATCCTTAAGAAAAAGAAAAAGAAAACTCAACATAGGAACAGAAACAAAACCATGTGATTTCAATTGCGATATGAGTCAAGTAAACTCCCCTATCTGCTGAAAGAAGAACAATTCTCAAAGGAGATGTCTGAAAGAGGAGGAACATGGATAAGAGTTCGAAAAAGTTGATAAGGTGGGGGTGTGTTTCCTGTTGCATTAGCTCGCTCTCCACCCCTTCGTTCTCGAGCACAAGCTGACTCATTGAATCTGTGTGTGAATAAAAGCCACTGTGTGAAATGGTACAGTAATGGCATGACAGTCTGAAGCCAGTGTCACGCTTGAAATTTCAAATGTTAGCAATTAAGTGTGGTAGTAATAAGGTGAACATTCAGGTTGTTATGAATTACAAATATCTAAAAAATAAAAATAAGTGCATCTTTACAAGCTACCAAAACAGAAACTCAGTAATAATAATAATAATAATAATAATAAATCAATTGTGGTGTATGCAGCAATACCTGAATTACCTCATATTATCACAATTGCATGTTATATTGTAAGGCAGACCCTACAATAATCCATATAGAGAAAACCCCAATAATCATATGGCCCCCCTATGAGGAAGTAGTGGCAATAGTGGGAAGGGAAAACTCCCTTTTAACAGGAAGAAACCTCCGGCTGAACCGAGCTCAGGGCTCAACCTCGATGACCGGTTGAGGGGAGGGGAGGAAGACAAGACAAAAGACATGCTGTGGAAAAGAGTCAGGTCATTAAGATAAGATGGGACCTGATTATTCAAGACCTTGTATGTGAGGAGCATTTTGAAATCAACTCTGGATTTAACAGCCAATGAAGGGAAGCCAATATAGGAGAGAAAGGCTCTCTTTCTAGTCCCTGTCAGGACTCTTGCTGCAGCATTTTGGATTAACTGAAGGCCTTTCAGGAAGTTTTTAGGACATCTTGATAATAATGAATTACAGTAGTCCACACTAGAAGTAATAAATGCATGAGCTAGTTTTTCAGCGTCATTCTTAGACAAGATATTTCTAATTTTAAAGGTGTTGCGCAAATGGAAGAACGCAGTCCTACATATTTGTTTAATATGTGCATTGAATGACATATCCTGATCAAAAATGACTCCAAGGTTCCTCACAGTGTTACTGGAGGCCAAGGTAATGCCATCTACAGTAAGTATCTGGTTAGATAACATATTTCCAAGATTTCTAGGGCCAATAACTTCAGTTTTATCTGAATTTAGAAGCAGGACGTTAGCTGTCCTCCAGGTCTTTGTATCTTTAAGACATTCCTGAAGTTTAACTAATTTGTGTTTGTTATCTGGCTTCATGGATAGATAAATAACAGTGAATATGTATGCTATGCCTTCTAATGATACACATATAATGCAAACAGAACTGGTCATAGCACAGAGCCTGTCGACGTCCATAAATAACCTTAGTGTGTGAAAAGGACTTGCCATTTATATGAACAAATTGGAGTCTAATAAATAGATATGGAACAAACCATTGCAGTTCAGTACCTGTAATACCTGCAGCATGCTCTAATTTTTCCTTATAGAATATTATAGTCAACAGTATCGATTACACAACAGAAAATGCTTATATTTTTACATTCAAAACATTATATTTATGATTTTATTTAATGCCATTAATGCATGTGGCCTGCTATCTCAACATTTCCCCACATGCAAATGCTGAAGAAATCCAAAGAATTTCTTTTCTGTGCTCACTTTGAGCAATATGATTGAATGCATTGCAAATTACAGTTAAGAGAACCTAATTGCGTAATTTTACAAACAGAAGTTCAGATCCCAGATCATCAACAATAATAACCCAAATAATAATAAAAATAATAATAACCCAAAATACAGCCTATGAGTTACTTGCTCCTCCTCAAATCTGTGTTAGTTTCCAGTTGTCGCACCAACAACCACGAGTAAACTTTCCAGGGTAGGTGGACAAAACCAAGCAAACAAATTGCTTTTGGAAACAATCCATTTATTTTCAGAACTTGCACTCAGTTATAGTCAATAACTTAAATCACTCAATTATTTATTATTTTGGTCATTTCACCGAGTGAGTGAGTGAGTGAGTGAGTGAGTGAGTGAGTGAGTGAGTGAGTGAGTGAGTGAGTGAGTGCAATCATGTGAATGAACATGATTCGAGTGGGTGATTCATGGTGAAATCTGCGAGATGAAAAATGGGTGGCTGAAAACCGTCTCACATCTTGTGAGGGAATGGTGCATGTTCAGTGATTCATCCTCTGAACATAATAGTGAATCTAAGACCTGAGTGATAGCCAGGGACTTAAACCAGGCCCAACAAGTCGAGTGTGTCAGTTAAAAACACTTGAAACCAAAGTCAGGAAAACTTTCAAAATATTAGCAATTATAAACACATGGCAAAGTGAAAAGACAAGGTTGTATTTCAGCTCAGTGAGTGTAACTAAGTTGGTCTGAGTTCTGGTCAAAAACACTGGATACCTTGAGAAAACCTGACACATTGCCAGGTTCAACTCTTCAATGACCCATTGTGGAAACCTTTTCTCATTTGCAGGGAAGAAACAGCTGCTGCTCTGCTGTGGAAATAACATCAGGGAAATGATCTGGGAGAAAATCAGCTTGACCAACAGCTGTGCACTCTAAAGTGCTCTCTCTCAGTTGAGATGTGAGGCAGATAGACGGAATGCAGGCCTGAATGGGTTCCCTGTTTCTGCTTTACTCACACTAAGCCTTTAGAGGATCACAGGCAGCAGCAGTGTGTATTTTAATATGCAGCTGAACTACATCAACAATTCCACATGAATTTGCATTTTGGCCATTTCATTCTCAAACTGCTTCCATTCCAAGCAAAATAAGCTGATCGGATAGTTGGATATCAAAGCAATGACTATAGTAAACATAGTGCCAGTGTTTGCTTACCAATTGCATTCTGTACAACTTACTGCTCTATCGTTCTGTCAAGTCAAGGTTTGTCAAGTTTTCCACTGTTCGGTTAATTCAGTAAAATGTATCTAAATAGAACGCAGACGTTATTTTACTTTGTTACATTGCTGATAACCAGAGGTTTGTGCTTAAGTCAGATTTAATTTACAAAAATGCCAACTTAATACCTGATTCCCCTGAGCACCAAATCATTTCTTGAAATTCAAATATTTATATGCCCGCTTAAATTAGCACTTCAATGGCAGACTGTGCATTTGAAAGAACTACATCTGAGCTGTAAAAAAGAACAATTTTAGTATTTCAGTATTCAAAGAACTATAACTGTGCAACTAACTAAATTAGCCAAAGTAAGGCTTAAGAACAGATTTCCTTTGGTGAATTGACTTAGACTCAAACTTTTTCTGATTTTCTTTGGGGTTTTTTGCCACAACAAAAACTTTGAAGTTATGTTGGCAATAGCCTCTGTTCCTTATTAACCTTTTTGCAATCATCCATAAACATGGAGAAACTGCACATCTGTATTCCTCCCCACCAAAAAAACGGAACTGCATGTATTCCCACTCCGAATAGCTGCATTAGTTTAATGCATACTATGTGGCACTGTGACCACACCCACTGTTTGAGCTACAAAATTGGTTGTTCTGGCTTCAGTATGTCACACATATATATGAATTCATATGTTTTTAAAATGAAGGTAAGTGAAGCTCCGTGAAATTCTGAAACATATGCCTTTCACAGCTGCTTCAATGAAGCCACAGTGAAACTGAGCACAATATTGCCATTTATCTGAAGTCACAGTGCTTAACTTCATATTTTATCAAGACTGACAGTTAAGCCAGCACCACCTGGGTTTCACTTAAAGTCATAGGCTGTATACACTCATCAGCCACTTCATTAGGTATATCTTGCTATTACTTGAAACTAGGGCTGTTCGATATAACGATATATATCGGATGACGATATAAAAACGTCTATCGTTTCATTTTACGCTATCGTTTGTTTCGTGGTGTCGCAAAATAAACTGTTTACGGCAATATTTTTTCATCGTTTTGATGGTCACTGTAGTGGCTATATTCATTTCTTAAAGTTCTCTCTTTTTCTTATATTTACTATAACCACACTACAGACGGACAAGCGCCTGTTTTTATGCGTTGTCGTTAGCAACAACGACGGTAACGCCATCGCGTGTCCACTTGTTTATGTTCCACATAAACCTTTCACAATAAAGCTCAAGATCCTGTTGAGACTTTTCAAAACTGAATCACGTGAAAGAGCAGATTATTTACGGATGAGAAGTAAAAAGAGCCGCCAGGTGCTAAAAAAATAAACCTTAGACTCAAACGTTAGAACAGGCTTTTCCCCGCAGCACGTTGTGTAATAAATACTCACAAAGAAAATGGCGGCCGTTACAACTTATGTCTAAAAATGTATCGTTTCATGCATCAGTTAAAACACTCGACTCCAGGTACGCGACGCGCAGCTGGAAACACTTCACGCAAGTCGAGCTGCCCGAGAGTCACAGAATTTACAGAAAATGTTACATTTTTGTGATTTATATCATTATTGGGACGATAGAATTCTTATATTGGGATATGAGATTTTGGTCATATCGCACAGCCCTACTTGAAACTGCTTTAGTTCAATGTGTTATAGATTCAACCGGATGCTGAAAGCATTCCTCAGAAATTATGATTCATATTGCATTGATAGCATCTCATAGTTGTTGCAGATTTCACATCTGTGATGTGACTCTCACATTCCACAGCATACCAAAAGCAGTGGATTGAAATCTGGTGGCTTTAGAAGCCATTTGAGGACAGTGACATGTTAAAGAAACCAGTTTTAAGATGATTTGAACTTTATTACATGGTCCTTCTGTGCTGGAAACAGCCATCAGAGGATGGACACATGGAAGATGGTTATCAATAATGCTTGTGATCAGCAACAATATTCAAGGAAGCCTGTGGTGTTTAAACAATACTCAGCTGGTACTAACAGGTCTAAAGCATGCTAAAACACTATCCCCCACACCATTAAACTGCTACCACCAGGCTGACCCATTGACATGAGGCAGAATGAATTTATGCTTTCAGGTTGTTTATGCCAAATTCTGACCCTACCACCCAAATGTCACAGCAGAAATTTAGATTCATAAGATCAGATAACATCATTTTAAAATATTTTTTGCCCCATAGCCTGAGTTTCCTGTTTGTAGCTGACAGGATTGGCATCAGATGTGGTTTTCCACTGTTTTGACCCATCTGCTTAAAGATTCGATGGGTTTTCCACATGCTCTTCTGCATAGCTTGGCTTCAATGAGTGTTTGAGTTATTACTGCTTTCCTATCTGCCTGTCAGCCATTCCCCTCTGGCCTCTGGCATCAACAAGGAATTTTCTTCCAGAGAACTGCAGCTTACTGGATATTTTCTCTTTTTCAGATCATTTCCCCTCAATCCTAGAGATGGTTATTGGAAAAATCCCAGATCAGTTTCTGAAATACTTAGACCAGCATATCTGGCACCAACAGCATGAAAGTCACTTAAATCACCGTTCTTCCCCATTCAGATGCTCAATTTGAACTTCAGCATACATAACTAAATGCATCAAGTTGCTGCCATGTGAATGGTCGATTAGATATTTGTGTTAACAAGCAGCTGAACAAGTGTACCAAATGAATTGGCCAGTGAGTGAACCTACACAGGTCATATCAAAACACAACACATCTTTACAGGGTGGATTCTGCAGGTCTTAATATTTTTGGGTGATTTTATTACTTTGAGTTGTTGTGTGATTTAAAAGAAAACAAAAAAACCTTACATTTAATGACCAACATAAGAACAGATCAGCTCTCACGCAAGCAACAAAATTAAACAAAACCTACTTGGACGTTTAGAGAAGTGAGAAATACTTTAATACAGATGCAGTTAAGGCTGCTGGCTAGAAATAAAAAACAAAAAACAAAACAAAAAAAAATAGTTGAGTAGATATTTCATATAGATATATGAGTGTTATTACTTCTCATATATCATCTTTAAATTGATAAATAAATCTTAATTTATCTTCTCTAATCTCAGAGTTTTCAAAAGAAGAACCTATTCTCTTACATGGCACGCTGTTGAGAAAATATCAATGCTTGTCATCGAGACACAACATACTTTTCCTGAGTAAGATTTGTAAAACTCTATCACAGCACATCATGTCTACTCGAACATAACTCTAGCAAATGCCTAGACTAATGCTGATGTATAAAAACATGAAACCAGCCAAACTGGGTGTTATTAAGAAAAGGTCTTAGGATCCTCTAAGACAAAATTTCCCTTAGATAACATATGCACATAACTTTCACTTTAAGTTTGTAACATGAAATTCAACCATGAAGATTTAACAAAAATCCTACACAATAATCTGTCACATTTGGCCTTGATATCAATGCTTGTTTCATTTCTAAATGAAATAAAGAGAATGAAACAAAGTTTAATCTTCAGGCTACTCAGTGAACACAGTATGCAAATAAATACTTCCCTTTATCAAGTAGTTTTTCATTATTTCAATGAGGCACATCATTGGCGAGCATCTTACTGTATGGCCTACATGTGAGGCACCTTTGTTTGTATTTTTATGGCACCTTTGTATAACAGTTTTGATCTGAACAGTAATGGCTTCTGCTGGCTCACATGCACTGCATGCCATGCAGTATTGTGCAGTTTCACAGCTGTATGTTGACCTCCTGATTAATTAAATAATCTATCCTCAAGCAAACTAATGGACTTGTTGGTCAGTGTCGTTTCATCATTCACAAATCTGTACCCGAACAGCTTCATGGTGGGTCCACACACTCTCTGAACTACCTGAGCCAATGTAAAGGGAATTGTAAATCTCCATTTCTCTGCCTGCTCTGATGAGTTCTTCTGAGTGGAGTAAATCCCGCTGGCTTTCTGTGTGGTCTGGGTGTTCCTCAGTATCCACTCCCTGGCCAGGGAACTAAATGGTATCCCTGCAAACTTGTACATCTCCTCTGCCTTTTGCATAGGGTAGAGGGCGATATCCTCATAGCGGACCAGCATGTAGCGGTTCCTGAGCCAGTGAGGTTGGCTCAGTCCAACCTCTGCAGACATCCTAATGTGATCACAGTTTCCTTTGAGCCTCTTCACCTCCTCATCATCTTCGGGCACCTGGCCGTTCTGCGCCCAGGCCTTCCACGTGTGATATTTTGAAGAGAACGCTACCATGCGCGATGCTAAGATAGCTCTTGGATCTCGAACTAGCTGGATAACTTTGATATCCAAGCGAGGGTCCTCTACCAAAGGCTGCAGTGTGTCCAGCTGATGCACACGAACAGTCTTAATGGCATGGTGTTGTTTGGAAAGGCAGGATTCAGATGCAAGAGTTAGGTTCAGTGGCCCACAGCGACGACTCTTACAGTGATACCTAAAACAAGACCATAACGTTTTTAAATGATAAAAAGCATTTTACAAAACTGAATAGTGGGAATATTAATATTTCATGCATATACTAAATTAATATTTTTTCTCTGTTGTCATGCAGAAGAACATTGGGAATATTATTAATAAGGCACACAGACGATAGCTTAGTGTTAAAGTAGTGTCATGACCATCAGGCCTTCCTTTTGCAGCTGCATAAATAAAGATTACAGGCTTGATTAGCAGCACAGGGATTTGTAACTTATACAATACCTCTCAAAAACATCTCTGATTACAGGACTGCAGACCCGTTCTTCACAGAGTGATAAACTAGACTCTCTGCGGAAAAGAGATGGGGTGACGTGGTCCTGAGGTGGGGGAGAGATGAACTTCTCAAGAGGTGAGAAATCACACAGGAAAAGCCCCTGGAGTACATCTCGGTAAATTCCCGACAACACTGTCCCATTGTTTGCCTCTGCAGCCGGGGTCAGCATGCGCTCGACATGCCACAGTGGCTCAAACAGATAGAACATGTTCTCCCCGTGCTGGTTAAAAAATTCCCCCACAAATGAGGAACCTGTCCGTGTGGTGGCCAAGAGTAATACGTGCTTACGGCCACCGGCGTAGCTGTATGTCCCCAAATCATCCAGTTCTTCCTCCTCTTCTTCCTCTGAGAAATTTGAGTTATCCCTCTTTGTACCAGAGAGTCGCGACAGCAGCATTTTGAGTGCCATCAGGGAGCCCTTTTGTGTTATGTTGCTGAAATCCTGCTGCTGCGGAATCTGCCTCTGGATCAATCTGTCAGAGACCCTGACAAGATAAATAGACTTCATTATAAAATATCCATTGGCAAACCATAAGGTGTTACATTTTATTCTTTTTTTTATATATTTTATTTAGCTGATAGTTGCATTTATGTCTGAGTTATAACTAAAACAACCAGCAAGGGTGAAAGCACTTTTGAGGCACAGAGGATTTTTATAAGGTAAAAAGATATATATCTGTATATAGCCTACAGGAAGGCAGAACCCCGATCAGTTATCAGTGACACTGACACATGAGGCCACCTTCCAAAGCATGGTACAACTACAACCCAGTCCTTTCAAAATAAAAGTACATAACAAATTAAAACAAAAGAAATTATAAATTTCCTTCACAAGAACATAACTAAAACACACAACAGTACAAAAACACAAAATATTTACAACTGCTAAACCAAGCAAACCTACCTAAAGATCTACCCTTTGGCCCCCAACTTGATTCATAGATGACCGATTCAGAGAAGACCATCTCTGAATCGAGGAGGCGGCCTAAGGATAGATCTTTCACCATCTTACAATGCTGTGATTGCAGCCATTCCCCAACTATTTGTGAATGGTACTCATGGCCATTGATCAATGGCCACTGATCAATGGGGTTGTTGATCAATGGTCATGACAGTTTGCATATTAATGATCAATGAACTAACCTCACAGCCCACTGTTCGTCAGTGGTGCTGGTTTCAGTCATTGTGCAAATGTATTGTTTATAAGGTTGGGGAAACCTGCAGTCCGCTGAGACTAAAGAAGTCACTTGGATGAGTGCCAAAACGTTTCTCCCACTGAAAACGCTACGTCCAGATGAACAGACTCAACCTTTTGGAATTTACTTACCTGGATGATTGAGCATGCATCACGACATTCAATCTGAGTTAATTATGTTCAGCAGTGTCTTGTCCTCAAGTCTGCCTCCTCTGGACTACCAGCGCTTACAGTGTATATTTTTATATTTCTGTCTATTTGTCCTTCTTTTGTGTGTGTGCCTTCACAGTGAAGTGGCTAATACA
This sequence comes from Haplochromis burtoni, assembly GCF_018398535.1. Lineage (NCBI taxonomy): Eukaryota > Metazoa > Chordata > Actinopteri > Cichliformes > Cichlidae > Haplochromis > Haplochromis burtoni. The sequence continues at coordinate 1,465,232 of NW_024582368.1, read as the reverse complement.
TTTTCTTGGCAAGCCTCAGATCACTGGTTTGATTCCAGCTGAAAGTGTCCCTGCATCTACTCTGGCGTGATCCCTGTTTGAATTCAGTTTTCTTCCCTTTGACCTAAAAAATGTTTCATTTTTTTTATTTTGACAACCTTGAGTCCTGCTTTTGGCTCCTTACTCTCTACACATCTTGACACTGTACCATTTTTATCTTTTTTAGATAGGGTTTCTTATCTATCTTATCTATCTTTTCATAATTATCTTAAAACAGTTTTCTCAAAAAAACCTTCAGCATGGAAACAAAAGCTTAATATGATAAAATCTTGAAACTCTCCCTGTGAGACAACTCACACCTGAGAATTATATCCTCCCCGGCTTTATGCTGCTTTAGGGTTAAGATTATTGTTCTTATGATTGTTAAATCAAGAAGGTGCATTCATCTGAAGCATAGAAACATCTTGGCAAGCACATCTGAGCAGGGCAACGCCACATCTGAAGTCTTTACATCAAGGCAAGCTAAGCTAAGGTAGACTGCTGGGTCTTAATATGTATTTTTATTGGTAAGAAAGGAAACACACCTCCCAAAAAGTACAAGATCCCTTTAGCTTTCCTCAGATTTGCACAAATATAATATAAAATTTAGCAGATTATTACACACTCTTCTCCATACTCTTACCTAGAGAGGATGTTGCTTTCCTTTTCAATGATGACCAGGGCCACAATACAGATAAAGACGATTGCATACTTGGTCTTCATTCTTAAGTCTTCCCTTTGCAATGTGAGCTCTACAGTGCTGTTCTTTGGGTCATAGCTTGTCATGCAGAGGCTTCATTCTAAAGAAAGAAAAAAAAAAGACAAATAAAAATAGGATGTTAGTTCTTGTGCTATTTGTGAAATCACAGAGCTTCCTTAGTGCTTAAAGACAAACCGAAACATAACCAGTCTATTTTTAATCTCTAACCAATATGTGGTTGCATTTGTGCTGCTCTGACATTTCAACTATATTGAGGTGCTTGTGCAACAGCAACAGCTTTTACAAATTTGTTTGTCTTATTTCTTAGAGCAACAGAAAATGACACTATTGGTTTTCACCAGGATTGGAGAATGGCATAAGTTAAAAGACAAATGTTGGAACAGGCAACAGAGACCTACAGCCGAGGCCTGGGTTCAAATCTGTCTCACTCTGCATGTGTCAAATAAAGGCTAAAAAAAGGGGGGGGGACAAGAACAGGAGGTACAGGGGCTAAAACAGTCTGACTGCAAAGTAGTCCTTTAACACTCCCAGTGATTCAGCATTAAGCCAAATACAAGACATCGTGGGAAACTGAGTAGAGCTTTACACATATTATAACTGTCTCTGTTGATGAATTGGGTCATCTTATCATCATCTTATCACCAGCATGTCATTCTTAGAAACCAAAAGCTTTCCCATGCCGTGGAGCAACCTTTAAGACACAAGCCTCAGCAGGTTTTCAGTTCAGTAATCTTCAATTCTAACTCTCAATTTTTTTTTTAAATTTATCAGCATAGACAGCTGGGTAAGTCGGAGCATGATATTTTCCAATTCTATTCAGTGTCATTAGCTAAAGTAGTAATCCTTCCATGCTTTGGGAATATTGAGCTGTGCTGGCATGGATAACAAGGAAAACCAGTTAGGAAGACATACCACACTGGTGTCATAGTGCTCCTCTGAAAACAAGTTAACCATATTGACAATGAATTTTAATTGAAATCATTCAGCACAACAAATTTCTTAACTCTGAATAATGCCGTTTCCGTGTTGCTGAGAAAGAAATGTAGACACGCACGCACATGCCATTTGGTCCTGTCAGGAGAGTGAATAATTTCTACAAAGCATATAATTAAAGGAAAAAATACAATTTTCAAGTAGTTTGTGAAATGATTGTGTGCTCCGTGAGTAAATATCCCCCAATTATCTTAGTTTAATACGGCAAAGCCGTCAAACTGTCAGGCTGAAGCGCTTGAGATGAGCACTTTTACATATTCAAGAGTCACTGGAGCGTTTGGCAAATCTGACTATCTGCTCAGGCAGAAACACACATCACTCTGTTTATCATCTCACTACAAATTACATTAATGGCTGCCTTCAAAGCCTCCGAGCAGCATCTCATGGAGATGTTAAAAGCCAAAAAGTCTCACTGAAAGATTTGCTGTTCTTGCAGGAGTGCAAGTGTAAACAATAAGGTGCTATAGGCATATACTGAGAGCCATTATAGTTTGCACAGGTGTTATTATTTCTATGTAACTGACTGACTTTAATTTCACTGTTTACCACTGTTTCACACTTGCACCCCTCTATGTGTGGTGTGCTCAACACTATGGCACTGGCAGTCGTTCATGGGGGAGGGGGATTTTAATTCAGTGTAATTTGTACCATCTACTGATCCAGAATAAATACAGACTACTGCATACTTCTGCACAGTATTAATACAGTATATAATGAGCAGGAATCAAAGCATTATTCCTTCATATATTCGATTTATTTAAATAAGAAATTGATATGTGTAATGGAAAGTGGGCTAAACGGAAATGCAGCTTATTGCAGCATATTTGTGCTGTTATCACAGAAAACAAACCGCGCATTTGAGGTTGAAACAATAGGTTAGCAAACTCAATTCAACATCCTTTTTAGCAAAAGGAAGAGGATGTTTACAAGCCCGTGCGATTCGACGGCTCTGCATATGCGCTGTTTAACCATTTCGCGATTTGCAGCCACTAAAATGAGAAGCGGGGATGTTCAGATGGTGTGTCTTACAAACCTTTGTTTGGCCTCTTGGTGAGTTCAAGTGAAATGTCCCTGATTTGTGAGAAATACCGTCCTTTCGTAGCATCCTGCTGCTTTGTCTCGGAGATGGACGCACGGCTTCATTGTACTATCCCCGGTTTCGGGCTGCTCTCCTCCACCAGATGTAGCACAGAGGCTTCGTACAGAAACATTGATATACGAAGACTAAAAAGAGTGACCAGTGCGAAAGCATATGTATATATATCCTTTTTTAAATTAAATCTGACTGATTTAAAAAAGTAAAGCAAAAAGAGAGGAAACGATAAACGGCATAAAAGTAATTAAGCACCGGTGTTGCCTAAATCTAGTTAAAGCGTAGTATTGCCTCTTACAAAACTTTTTCTCCAACTTTTCTCTCGTGCTGGACACCACGACACGAAGAGCGAGCTGGCCACGCTTCCCAGCACCCCTAACTCTCGCCCGGACAGCCTGTGTTGGTTGGCAAGGTCACGTGATTCCAACGAACCTTTACTATTGAAATAACCTCCTGTCAGAGGTAAAGCCTCGTGGCGCTGCGCGAATCATTCATGCTAAAGTGGGCTATAGTAAAACTTATTGTGTACTGAAATAGCTCCTAAAAAATTTAATGTATAAATAAATGTAGTTTGTTGATGTTTGTCTTTAAGTTGCAGTCAATGTGGTCATGACATGACTAAGCTGCTCACCACACCGGATCATCTGCCACCATCTCACCCTATCTTATCCTCCTCTGTGACACCAGTCTCCTTCATGTCCTCCTTCAGTATGCATGAATCTTCTCTGTGGTCTTCCTCATTTCCTCCTGTCTGGCAGCTCCATTTTTAACATCCTTTGTCCAACGTATCCTTTATCCCTTCTCTGTACATGTCCAAACCATCACAGCATTCCTTCTCTTTGTCTTCATACCACTCAACCTGAACTGTCCCTGTGATATATTCATTTCTAATCTTGTCCTTGTCCCAGTCACTCCCAATGAATGAGCTGAGCCTATTCTTCTGCTGTTGACCACAAGAAAATAATTCAAACAAAGAAAAACGAGAAAGCACTCTTTGCTTTCGATTGTTGCAGTGTAAAATAATTCATTTCTTACAGGTGAGACTTTGCAGATGTACTCCTGTGTATATCCTGCTGCACTGGTTTGATTACTGTATAGCTATATTTGGTAGGGGTAGGTTAAGCAGCTCGTTTTATTAGCATCCTATCTTGCTACTTTGAAGAGCAGTGCTGACCTTTACACTGCAAGAAACAACAGAGCACAGCAAAAAAGGCTTTTTGCAGATGCTGTAGCTTTCATAAGCTATTTATTTCCTGTTATTCAAGCATGTCACAAAAGCAGGTGTGTGTATTTAGTTAGTATTGCCTCAATTTCACAGAGCCGGTCGATTTTCAAAGAACTTGCATGGAATCATAATGCAGTACTGTGTACAATGTACTTTCACATTGTCTGTGGGGTGCTGGTAAACATTGCTATTCTTATTATTGTTACGTGTATGCTGGCAAAAAGGTCCAGAACAAATCTACAGATGTGGTTGTATAAGTATATAACAGCTGGATACTCACTACTACAGTTGACCCGCTGTTTGAGATAGATGCTTGTGTTTTGTTTTGTTTTTGTTTTGTCTTGTCTCTAAACTGTATCCAAGCAAACGCACGCCAAATAAACAGACCTGTTTATTTTTACATGTAGTGTTTACCATCTGATTTGTACCACTTGGGGGCAGCAAAGTAAAAGCAGAGTATGGAGCAGTGCATCAGAGAACAAATGCTTAGTTTGAACTCCTCCGTAGGCTCCTGTCAGGGCTTAAAGTGTTTAATTCATTGTGATTTTTTTTTTTGTCAGATTGCATTGTTATCCTCATTAAACATTTTGGGTTTAAAAGGATCTCAAGCATACCAAAGAATCATATATTTTCATTCCCTGAAAACAACAAACTAGGTAAGCACACCATACCCATATTTTGTGCATTTTTCTGCATATATTAACATTACTTTAGGTTTTAGTTTAATACTGTTGTGAATACTACTTTTTTTTTACTGATGCTGTTTTCCTAGATATTTTTTCACTGCTAAACCCTCATTTTAATTTAAAATTTCTTTTATTTATTTATTTTTAATGTAGTCAGGACCCATCCATAATATGGAAATAAAATGTTAATAGATTATATATAAACTGCTTATTGTGCAGATGCTAATGATCATTTTAGTCCACAGTTACTCCAGCAGAAAAAAATGTGCCGTGTATTCATTCTGCAGTTTATGAAAATGAAAGGCTGCTAACCTACAGTATACTGTAGATGGAGAGATTAAAGGCATGACCCAGTTTTAGAGTGGACCAGGACTGAAAGCAAACCTTTGGCCTTGGCAAACCACACTAGAGATTATCAATAATAATCCAAAGGGCCAAAGCTGAAGTGGGGAGCTTGAGAACAGGTGCTCTTGTAGTGATACAAGTACTGTTCAGTTTATTCAAAGTTTCCCTTTCTATTTTTGGTAAATCTCCTTTTCCGCCCAGGTAAATACATGACTTTCCTTTCATTTATTTTTTTAAGCAGGGGGGAAAGGGCAGCTTGTTTTAACTGGAATTTTATCAATTTATGTTAAACATATCAAGCTCTCCAGATACCGTATAAACCCACAAGTCTGTTTTCAGGGAATAAAATATATGATTTGAGTGTATCTTTGGTATGCTTGAGATTCTTTCAAACCCAACAAGATTAATCCAAAATATTCTTCGTCTTAGTGATAAACATATCTACATGTTCACTAGTCCTTTTTCCAGACTCTCACGTTTCAGAGACATGTACAGAAACAGAGCCAAACTAATTCTACATGTAGCTCTCTCTGTCAACATCGCATCTTGATAAATGGCCAAAAACGTGTTCTAAATATGAGCTATGTACTCTAATCCTGTACAACAAGCTGAAATGTTCATGGCAGAAACATTCAGTCATATAATCATCATTACATGGAATTTGAAATAAAATGTATTTAAATGCTTCAGCTATCATTTTAATTTTGTAAAATAGTCGGCTATA
>NW_024582368.1:1458178-1459407 GCF_018398535.1 Haplochromis burtoni | reverse complement strand
CATATAATCATCATTACATGGAATTTGAAATAAAATGTATTTAAATGCTTCAGCTATCATTTTAATTTTGTAAAATAGTCGGCTATAGTTTTAGTTTGCTTACTTTCTTTTGTGTAAATAAATAATCAGTGTTTTCATTTGGCATTTTATAATTTAGGGTTTATTTTTTGTCACTAGACAGTAACTGCAATATGTGAAAGGAAAAATCCAGTGTAACTGTAACACTTTATGGAGAAATAATGAAACTTGAAGAGCTTCCCCTTTTTAATACTTGGTTTGAACGATTCTTCATGCAGGTGTTTTACACATATTCAGAAGCTATAAGTGATTGAATCCATGTTTGACCTTTATTTTGGAAAGAACTCTCTTGCTGTGTTTGCTTCCCTGATTGTTTTGTGATACAACATGTTCGTCTTCTGCTGCTCTTTATTCCTTAAATGTATCTTTTTTATGGTTTCATCTTGATGCTAAATCTTTTATGTTAACATAAACCCATTCAAAAATGTGGTATGACAAATGTGACCCATCTGGAAGCTTATCATTGTCATTTGTTGGCAGCTAGTACAAATGGTTCAGGTTACACTGAGGCAGGTTTAGTCTTAGTGATTAGGCATGGCCCTAAAATTCCTTTGGGCATCCTTATGGTCTGTCACCAACAATCAGAAGCTTATCACATATGTCACAATAATTGAAATCACAATACTAGAAACTATAAAACAGTGAACTTTTAGCCATACTTTTTACACTCATCATTGGGAAGATATAAAAACCTTCATAGCATTCATATGACTGTTATTAAATATAAGCACACATACTTGCTTTTGAACCTACATAATGTTACGTGCCATAACTCAGTTGGGCTTTTTTACAACCACAATGTAAGTGCTAACTGTGCTTCATATTTACATCTGATGTAGTTTATATTACCAGAGTTAGGCTCCATGCATCACATGTGTACAGATTAGAGAACAGTGGTTTAATGCATGCCATCCGTCAGTATTACAAAAATTAAAGCTGGAGGCATGACCCTAAGTACCAACACAGAAGTAACTTGACATGTGACCATTTTCAGTAAGTATATTGTGTAAGAGTTTCAAAAGGCATGAAAACGATTGATCTCTTTGAATGCTGGATATTTACATGCCCAGTCTGAAAGCTTTCATCATATATGCTGAGAATTTAACTGCTGTCAGAGGTCAGTGATATTAAACTGTACTGATGCTCCTGAT
>NW_024582368.1:1425064-1458158 GCF_018398535.1 Haplochromis burtoni | reverse complement strand
ATGCCCAGTCTGAAAGCTTTCATCATATATGCTGAGAATTTAACTGCTGTCAGAGGTCAGTGATATTAAACTGTACTGATGCTCCTGATGATCTGCATCTGTGTTTTGTGTTTTTCTGAGTGAAAACATTCGTGAATTACGCACACACTTAGAACATGTTATCCACTATAAGTTCTAGGACAAAAGCTCAGATTATATATAGTAGATTTAATATCAGCACGAGACTGGATGCTGAAATGCTTTATTCACGTGTGTAAATCCTCTTTCATGCAAAGTGTTTTAATGGTATGCATAGAAATTAAACAATGCATTTGTATACTTGACCTATTTTTCCAAGTGGGGAAGAAACATATAACATCTGCCAATGAAAAACAAATGGGATTTTTTTTTCCTTCTTGTTTTTTGGTCTGCACTTTGAGCTTATAAAGTAGATAGTAGATAGCTATGCAATAGAAATGTGGATATAAAAGGCTATCTATAAACACACAACAGGCATAACACTGACTATCTCTTCGCTTGTTAGGGATACAGTTCCTTCCCATATTAAGGAGCAACAGAACATTTTGTCCTAAAAGTTGATGTGCTACAAGCAGGAAAAATGGGCAAGTGTAAGGATTTGAGTTTGATGGCTGGATGATTGGGTCCGAGCATGTTGAAAACTACATCTCTTGCAGGGTGTTCCTAGTCTGCAGTGGTCAATATCTATTGCAGTGGTGAAAGAGCAACAGGGTCATGGGCAGCCATGTGAAGTCTGGGCTGTGTGGTCCGATCCAACAGATGAGCTACTGTATTCAAAATGCAAAAAAATTTCATGCTGGTTCTGATAGAAAAGTGTCAGAATACACAGTGCAATACGGTTTTTTGTGTATATATACCTGCAGACTAGTGAGGCCCCTGTAGTGGCCCCTGTCCACCACCAAAAGCATCAACGATGGACACTTCACCATGAGAACTTGCCACGATAATGGAAGAAGGTGGCCTGGTTTGAGAAATCATGTTTTCCTTTACATCACGTGGATTGCCCACTGTGTGTAAATCACTTACCTGGAGAACACCTGGCACCAGGAATAAGGTAAACTAGTAGACAGTGTGATGATTTGGGCTCCTGCCATCCATGTTGACATTACATTCACATGTACCACCTACTTAAGCCCCATTGCAGACCATGTACACCCTCGTATATTATATTAGGCCTCTTTCAGCCGGATCGAGACAGCGAGTTTGAGGTCTTTACTTGGATTTTTAAACATTACTGCACTCTAGAGAACTGAGAAAGAATTATTAGATTATTTGAGTCACTTTAAGTGATGTTGACTGACTATTTGGATTAGTGAAAAAATGAATTTAAAACTATCAAATTTGGAAACATTTATGTTTTGTTTGTAAATATTTGTAAAAAAAAATAACTACCTTGGTAAAAAGAGGACCTCTGGATAAGTATTATATAACATTTGTTTACAGGAGATTTCCACCTGCTGGAAAATGAGATTATCAATCAAGAAGATTAGCCCGCTTTAGTACTACATGTGATGTTTTTAGTTATAAAAGTTCAACATAAAAGCTACTTGCATAGGTAGTGAGGGTTTTTTATGTTACTGAAACATATTGTTGTAAAGTCTGCATGGCAGATGGTACCCTTGTCCAATATAAACAAATCACTGACTACAGTTACAGTATAGAATTTACATCAAACATAGTTGGTCACAATATTTTATGTAAAATGGTCATTATATTTAGTACGGGGGGGGTTACACAGCTGAGACTGCGGTCATTCAGAGCAGATCATAAATCAAATCAAAGCTTTAAAACTAAAAAACAAAATTAACATCCTGATCGTTATGTTTCACTGTGACCAGTGATTGTAAAAAGTGCGATAATAACTTCACATTTATGAATTATCATTTAGACAACATCAGAATAAAACAGATTTCTGTATATTTCTGGGTAGTAATAACACAATTTACATTAAAAGTTGAAAATGTGAAGAATATAGCTGTACATCTACTGCAAAGTTGTAGACGTACAGCTTTTGCAGACATAGTCATCTCCTTTGGCCTTTTGGTTGCTAAGGCCCAGTTGGAGACTACGGGGGCCCTGAATCAGCTCTTAAGATGTGTCATTGGATTAGTATGTGAGCATCTGCGTTTAGCCTTCTCCAGTTGCCAGAGAACACCTTGAGAAGTGTAGCTCATGTAGAGGTCTCTTGACGAAGCCGTCTTCATGGTGCGATTTCATGACTTTATTCTTTAGGATGAAGCATGTAAGGATACCACATTTGCTACTACTGTTTGTGTTTGTGCATGCCTGCTTTGGTAAGTTTACCTTATTGTTTGTCTGTTTACTGTTTACTAATCCTGCGATCAGATTGTGAATGATATTCAGACTCTGGGCTATTTTATGTATTAATTTTGTAATTCTGTCACCATTATAAAGAACCTCTGCTCAGTTTTCAGTTTATTTATGTCCTGGGTTTTCCAAATGGAAATATAAGTATTTTTTTAAGATACACAAAATTATTTGCTTGTTTTATGAAATTAGTTTTAAAGCTGATATGCAATAGTAGGTTAAAACTGTTTTAAATAACGGGAATCGTATTACAGGTAAAAGCAGCAGAGATCGCAGGTCTATGTATAGAAAGAGTATTTTAGGAGGTTGATGTAATGCACATTTAATCCCAGACAAAGTGCAAAGAAAGAGGAGGTTGTGTATACAGTTTACATAGCATTTCTTCTGCCATTTTAGCATCTATAGAGAGAGAACCAGTTAAAATTACAAATTCATATCAGTAGTATGTGTACAAAACACTCAGTAGACTTATTCAGTCATAGATTAAGGTTGTGCTTTATTGCCTCCACTCACCGATAGTTCAGGGAGCACAATTTCTTCTTTCAAAGATTATGCCAAATAAACCTGTGACATTTAAATATTCTTTTGTCTGATTTATGTGTCTGCTGGCAGCACAAGCAGATTTTGCTCCATATTTCTACGACAATGGACCCTACAGTTACAATGGAAACCTGGCCTTGTTCAGCCTCTCAGAGGACACTGCTGTTGGTGAGATTGACCTCTGTACTGGGGAACATTTAGTATGAACAGCTAATAGGACTGTAGAACAACCAATCATCAAAATGGTGTGTTGTGGTGTCCAATATGTGAGAGTCCAGGATGTTAAGTAGTCTTTGATAGATGAACAGATGTTGTGCGGCGTGTATGCACTCACACTAACATGCTCATCTGCTGCTGCCACCTGTTGATGTCAGGGACAGTTTGCTGGCTGCGAATGCAGTGCAGCTGTCCCTCTACACCTTGCATCAGTCTGGATACTCCAAATGGTACTTAGTGTTTCAGCCTGGTTTGTTCCACAGCAGTTGTTACCAAAAGAAACGTACACCTCATAGTAAATGGTTAGAAACTGTTTACCTTTCCACGATTTGTTTCTGTGAGGGGATATTTACTCTTAATAATGATATCTCTCTATAGGTACACAAATTTATCGTCTTAATGGCACAGATCCTGAAGGCCAAGAGGTGAGGTACGGCCTTTCCTTTGATCCAGGGTCCAAAGAGTACTTCAGCGTCGACTCCAAATCTGGAAACATTACATTAGTAGAAAAGCTGGACAGAGAGGTAAACTTTACAAAGATGTACAGATCGACAATTCAGTGTTTTTATAACAACTTGGTTGCTGTATTAACCTACTACTATTATTTACTTAGAAACAAGACTCTATTGATGTTCTTGTCAGCATCACTGATGGGCAAAGCAAGGTATCAACTTTTAGCTCCTTTTAAAAAAAGTCAAAATACTGAACTTCAACATGCTTTGTGGTTTTATCCTACTGTCGGTTCTTGCTTTTAGGTTGTGGAAAGAGTGACAATATTTGTAATGGATGCAAATGATGAAAAGCCTGAATTCCAAAACATGCCTGCGATCATTGATGTACTGGAAGTAAGTTAAGCCGAGACAACAGTATCTGTTTCTCCAAGTGAAAAAGGTCTTGTTAAGCTCTAAATGTTACCTTTTCTTTCTTGTACATTGTAGACAACAGAGTCTGGAATCAGTATCTACAAAGTTGAGGCAGTGGACAGAGACACAGGCTCAGGGGGCTCGGTCACCTACTACCTACAGGTATCACTTTGCAGTGGGAAAATATTGCCCACTCACACGCCCTTCCTTACACAACCCCAAAGGGATTTGTGTCACCTCCCGGGGCTCTTTTACTTGTTAGGTAAAATTGTAAACCGCTAAGTTTTTTCAATAATCTGCTTTCAACACTGATGACGTATAGTTGTACTAAGCAGGGGTTACATATATTTTCCTGTGTTACTGTGTATTTGTGCCTGAATATGTTGGTGTAGTTATGAAGATGGGGATTAAATGGCAGTTACATTTGTGTCGGCGAGGGGTGGCTCAGCGACACAATGTTAGTTTGCACTTTGGACTATTGAGAACAAAGAACAGCTGGCTTGGAAGTAGGAGACAGGCAGTCCACATCTGGACACAACAGCGTTCACCTGCCTGCTATGTCCTTGAGCATATGGGTACTTTACATCCAGATGGGCAAAGACTGGATATTGGAATTGGCTTATTTCAAGGAGCTTTTGTATGGTTTTATTCTGCCACCTGACCACTTTTCATGTGAGTGTTTGTTAAAGGGTTTTAAGAGTGCCAGTGACAGGCTTTTGCTCATGTAACCCCTTATTTGTGTTTCTGCGTGTGCTTTTAAAATCATGCATTTGTTCCATTTTCTTTGCAGAGTGCTCAGTCCACTCTGTTTGCCATCGACAGACACAGTGGAGTCCTTCGTGTCAAATCTGGAGAAATGCTGGACTATGAGAAAGCAAAGACACACTTTGTCATTGTTATTGCAAAGGTGCTTGGTGTATTATACTCAAAGATGAACATAAAATCATGAAACATGATTATAGCAGAGGAACATGTAAATTAGCAATTTCTTGATCTAGGAGACTTACATTTAAAAATGCAGATTTAAACTGTTATTACTTTTGTTCTAGGATGGTGGTGGTAGCTTTAATGGGAAGGAGCAGTTTATGTCCTCCTCTGCTACCCTGACAATTAATGTGATTGATGCTCAAGACACTCTGCCATCTTTCATTGGGACTCCCTACTTTGGCTATGTTTACGAAATCTCAGTACCAGTGAGTATGAAAACGCTCCCCCGGTGATTTTATGCACTGATTTTAGTCTAGAGTTGAAATACGTGGCAGTTAGCACAATGGCTACATTTTTGTCATTTTCTTTTTCGTTTAGGACAACTTAGTTACACTGCTGTCATAAAGCAGGATCATGTGGAATGATTAGGTTTTATATTGGCAGTATAAATAATAACTAACAAAAGAGCCCAAAACCCAAGGCACATCACATCACATAGCTTTAATTACTGGCATTTCACTGCTTTATCACTATTGCAAAATGTCACAGCAGTAGCTCATCACAGCAAGTTTACACAGTCTGACTTTCATCCAAATGAGAATAATTAGGAGTGTGACATTTAAATGAGCCTTTGAAAACAGGGAGAAGGTTAGATTTTGGCGATTTGTTGTGACTAACTGCACCAGACACATGGTGGTTCAAAAAGAGGCTTTTGAAGATCTATTTTTTATAGATGCATGCCACCACCAATTTATTAAATCCAAAATCTTTCTACTTTACTCTCTCTAGGGATCTGAAATATTCACTGTTGAGGCCAGAGATGGTGATGTGGGGAACCCAAATCCAGTCCGTTATTCATTCGATGATGGTGAGACATTTTGTCAAAGAAAGCTACAATCATCTTAAAATGAAGGGAGAAATATTTATATAAAGGTTCATCCATCTAATATTTTTCACCAGGTGATGACGGTGTTTTTAGTATCAATAAAACAAGTGGTTGCATCACCCTGTTGACTCTCCCCATTTATCTGAAGAGAGAAATCTTCAACATTAAAGTCAGGGTAAGTTGCTGTTCAGTCACCAACTCTGTTTTGCATACATTCTCTCCTATATTATTTTAATATAATAACTGCTTTATAAATCAAAGCCTGATCTTCTCAGACAGCTATTTTCTAATGACTTGCATGTAAACAAACACTTTGGGATTTTTTTGTACTTCTGACTTTATTTACAAGTGCTTGTGTCCACACAAAAATGTTTATAGACCTAATCAAAGTGCATTGATTAGCCGAACAGTGGCTCAATGAATCTACAAGGAAAATTAGGGGGAAAAACACGATAGTAAAATTGGTAGATAAAATACCCAATCGGCCCATGTCTCTGATTCTAAGGGTGATAAATATACCTTGACTTTTACTCCATCTGTTCAGGCTTCAGAAGTAAGTCCCGAAGGCAGACTCATGGACTATGAGGTCACCACAGTGGTGATCCGTGTTGTGGACCTAAATAACAATCCGCCTACTTTCTACGGAGAGAACGGCCCACAGAGCACGTTTGAGTTGACCATGTATGAGCATCCACCCGAGGGAGAGATCCTCCGGGGGCTGAAAATCACCGTCAATGACTCTGATCAGGTGAACACCTTTGTTGTCTTATTTTCTCTACACTGACTATGACAAGCTTCAAGTTTTCCTTTTTTGCAGGTATTTTTCAACACTCGTACCACTCATGGTTGTCTTTCAAAGGTGCCTTAGCCAGCCAAGAGTAACAATGACTGGTTTTTATGTAATAGCATTTGTTTTCTGTAATAATTATAATGTTATCTAATGAGTAACTGGTTTAGTCAACATCAATCATAGCATCATAGCACAACATAGTGTTCAGGACAGAGTCTGTGTTTCTGTCCTCATAATGACTTTAATCCTGCCATTATCACAGTCAATCCTTCTAAAATTGCATGAGTTTGAAAGGAATCCAACACAATTAAAAGGTGCTTTCTGTGCCATTTGCCAGCTTACGCAAGTGTCTTTGTGTTTTCAGCTCTGTGTACTTTACAAGCCATATGACTGATTTTCACTAAATATATTTTCGGATAATAATGTTGCAGCGTCAGACAGTATCTTTCTGTGTGAGCCAGAATATTATTGCTGCTACTCATCACTTTTATAAGAGACTTTACTACATGCCTGCTTTTTTTTTAGCTCTGAAAATAATGCAGATTATTATGTATTACAGATCTATGCATATGAAGCATAGATCTGATATGATAATTATGTGTTTTTGCTTTTGCAGGGTGCAAATGCTAAATTCAACCTGAGACTGATTGGACCAGGAAGAATGCTGCGAGTTGTCCCTCAGACTGTACTCAACGAGGCCCAAGTCACAATCTTAGTAGAAGACTCTGCTGCCATGGACTATGAGAAATACCACTTTCTAACATACAAGGTAAATTATTTACACTAGCATGCCAAAATATACATGCACTACAGTAGATTAAAATTAGGTTTGAAAAATGCATGTATATTTCTAATATTTTTTTCTTCCTCAGCTCCTTGCGGTTGAGATCGACACACCAGAGAAATTCAGCGCTACAGCGGACATCGTCATTCATCTCCTGGACACCAATGACAACGCTCCCAAATTCTCTTCAGATTACTACATTGCCAGAATTCCAGAAAATTCACCCGGTGGCTCCAATGTGGTCACAGTCACGGTGAGCCAGTCTCTTCATCCTGTCTAAAAATACATGCCATCACCAATGTACGTCACTCAGAGCTAAAGAGGAATGCTGATTTTAACAAAATGCCCAAGAGGGCTATTAATCCCCTAAATGTAGACTTTTTGAGCGGGGAGGGTTGGGATAATATGTGAAAACATGTAGATAAAAGCTAGGCGACGTAAGCTGCCAGATGGCTATCACTTTCATTTTGTTGTGTAACACCAAATTCACAGACATGTTTTTTTTTCTCTGATGCTTAGCAGCACATGCCTCTACAGCATCAAAATATGTACCGGTACTGAAGTAAAAGGAACACTTAAGGACATGACGATTTGATTGATACTTGGCTCACATCGTCTTTTGCCCTTGTCTGTTCCTGTCAGCCCCACAGGGACTCAAAGCAACAGGGAGGCTCATTATTAAATCCTGACCTTGCGTGAACACCACAGGGGTTTGTTGCCTTGATCCCAGGCAATTTCAATCAGATAGAAGAGCAGCCAACAACTGACCTTGGACGCATAGAGACAGTGAACAGGCATCCCAGCAGCTACAGACACAAAGATTAGCCGATGATGATGATGATGTTCCTATGACATCAAAAATCTGTCTTTTTATAGCTGACCCCTGAAACATCATGTTCCAGTTGAGCACATTTTCATTCAGTTTACTGAGTCCATGCTGGCAGACAACACGAAAGTGCAGATTTTTCTTCATTCATGATGAAAACAGATGCAAACTAAAAAGAAAGAGGAAAGAGAAAAGGCAAGTCAACACAGTACTGGTCATTGGCCGTGCTTGAATGACAGTTTAGTGTAGGATAGGTGCTGCAACATATTAAACTCACTGCTGTAAAACTTGCGTTGAACTCAGGTGTTTAATCTACAGCCAAACATGACATTTTATTCTCTATGATCTATCATAGCTCTGTCATTCACTTACACGGCACTATATGGATGAGACAGGGTGCTAAATGTCTATTAGGTTGTACATTAAATATTGATAATTGCATGGACCCTCCTTCTCGCCCTGTGGTTGCTCGGATAGATGGATGGATGGATATTTGTATCTAATGACATATTAAAAACAATACTGTTACAATACTAGAGTAGTTAAATCATTATTAAATAATGACAAATAACTAATGAAAGTATAATTACTCAGTGCATAAACATATTACAATAACATGAATCTGTGTGAACATGAATTTTGTTTTTTGTTTTTCCCATGTGAATATGATGGCTTTTGCTGATTTTGTCTTTACTTTATGTTCAAAATAAAGATTTTATTGACTGATTGATTCATTGATACCTGTCTACAGGCATTTGACCCAGACTCAGGACCTTGGGGTGAAGTGAAGTACTCTATCTATGGATCAGGGGCTGAGCTGTAAGTGCAATAAATGAGCTTTATGTTTTGCCAGTAGGACACAGTAAAAATGAGTCCTTTTAAATGCTGTTGTTCCATTCACATATTCAGATGTAACATCTCTGCAACATCTCCACAAGACCTCCACATATTCACATGCATTGGTGTAGAAACAGCATTAATTTGATTTTAGAATATATGTTTTAAATGTTCAGAGAATAACTAAATAACTTTGTCGCCTTCACTGTGTCTATTCATCAGTCTTTGGATAGTGATCACAGAAGAATATTTTTAATGTTTATAGTACAAAGAAAAAAGAATATATTTTACTATACTATAGTAAAATATAGTAATCAACACCTGACATGTGGGTTTTTTTCCAGTAGTGAAACCAAATTTTATAGAATAAACATTATATCTAATGTACAACTGTGTCAAGAAGCTCAAATAAAGTAAATCTCTTCAAATAATGCACTACACTGTAAGCATGCACTGTAGCAAAAACACATCTGCCTGAAAGCTGGACAGATATGTAAGAGCACACTAGTTTTTCATATCACGACTTGATTCTTTTTATTTCCCCTAAGCACCGTAGCCCAGAGGATTTACTGGTGTTTTTCACTTTTTATTAGTTTCCCAGCAGAAATCCATTCTCCAGATCCAAGACTGCACAGTTCTTTCTGATATTACAGAGTACTGTATATCCACAGCTTGCATTTACTCGCACTTCAAATGCAGACACATCTTGCCATTGGGATCTTTTATTTTTTGGGTTTATATTTATGTTCACTGTCTGTTCAGCTGCAACACAAACCCACAGGCACATGCTGGTAGGAATGAGGTTACCATCTACTTTGGTTCTTCAAATGCAAGGGGAAAGTGTTTTTACACCCCTCTGTAGCAATAAATTAGAAGAGATATGTGATGTCACATCAAGGCATCAAGGACAAGGATTTCCAAAATAAGCAGAGGAGAGAGATTTAGCTTAGTGCGTGCTTGTTTAGTCAAACTGATTTTGAAACTGTGTCACCTCAGATTATTCTCGAAATTGCTGCTTTGATTTTAAAATGGTTATGAAGCAATGCATGACCACATGCTTGGGCTCTGCATCTGAAAGAATAAAGCAGTTCATATTGCAGACTTTACACTGTTTTATACTCTGTGGTTGAGCGCTTAAGTGTACACAAGAGTAGACAGTCCTTTTGCCTGCCCGCCCTCGGTCTGCGATAATCCTTTAATGGGATTGGAGGAGAAAATAGACTGCTCTTTGCTTCTGACTAACTTGTGCTGGAACCTTGTAGGACAGCTAAACAAGTCAGTTTGTGAAACAATCTGTATCTTTTACTGTATCTTATCTCTCCAGCATCGCATAATTAAAGAAAATCTGGCACTATAGGTTGAAGTTTAGTAATATGAGGTCTCCATAACAGCATCCTGCTTGTTTGTTTTCCCCAAAAAGTATTCTTCTTATTTCAATTTCATATTTTTCCCCTGGTTGTCCTCACCTCATCAGGAGTGGTTCTGTGCTCCATCAGTTGAGCCTACCCCGAGAGTTTGAGAACCAGAGTTTGACCTCGCTCACTAACACCTCTGAAGTCACCTTTCAAACTTGTTTTATCTTGTTTGTTCAATTTAATGAAAATTTTTGGATTTACGAGAAGTTAGGGCAACCTTTCAGTGAGACAAGACTCCGAAAAGCATCTGCACGACTTCAACTAGTTCCAGTCTTTATACAACGTTAAGCTAGCCATGCTAAGACTTGCTGTTGCTGCATACTCTATACTCTTAATCACAAAATCATTCCATTGAATAACAATCACTTCATAATGCACCAAATGTATGTGTTTATAAGATCACAGGACCAACTGACGAGAACAATCTGGCTTCTAGAAGTAATAAGATTGATTTTGTGTTAGCTAAAAATGAGGTAGGTTTTTTCTGGACCTAAATGACACTCTAAAGATTTGAGGTTGGGGTATTAGCAGCCTACATCACAATTATATTTCAAAGCTCCAAAACTCACAGTCTGTGTGACAAAATCAGTGCCAAGATTTAGCAAGAAGTGCAATCCAAGTGCTTAAAACAGATGACTAATTGTTTAGGGGGGGAAAGTATCATATAATCTACAATAACAAATACGTATAAAATGTTCATGGTGCATGGTGTCTTGATATCCATTGTCCAAAGAAGTCAGTTTACAGAAGACTCATCACTGTATACAGGTTCCTGATCAAACCTGACTCTGGGATCATCTACACACAGCCGTGGGCAAGCCTGGATGCTGAGGTGAGGTCCAAGTATAACTTCTATGTGAAGGCAGAGGACACAGAGGGGAAATACAACCTGGCTGAAGTCTTTGTGACTGTGTTGGACTTGAATGACCACTCTCCTGCTTTCTATGATAACTTCCTTGAGAAGACCATGGTGATTGGAGCTCCAGTGAAAATAGAGGTATGCAGCTCTCTTTAAACAAACTTGGAAACTTGGTAAAAGTGAATATTTTCAGTACCCTTACTGTCTGCAGGCTGTGGATGATGATGCAGAGGTCCCCAACAACGTTATCGAGTATGCCATCATGAAAGCTGAGCCAGAAAACAATATCTTTGACATTAACGCTGATACAGGCGAGATCATGCTGAAGTCCTACATCAAGTCAATGGCCATCATTCAGAACATCACCAAGAAGAGAGACTGCACCTGGTCGCTGGTGGTGCAGGCTCGTGACCGAGGCCATCCATCCCTCACCACCACCGCCGTCGTCAAGATTGACATCACTGAAGCTGTAAGTTGAAACAAAGCAAAAGACCAGCAATATGACAATGAAATCTATGTGAGGCCTTCACGATAAACCCACTAAGATACCAGTTTTTTATGCATCGACATTGTATAAATCGTCCTGCACAGTTGCGATGTTAACAGCATGATATCAAACAGAAGATCCACAGTTTATTATTATTTTTATGCACATTCATCAAATTTGAAACACTATACAAAGTACTATACCATCATATTTTAATTTGAGAATGTATAGTGAAATACAAAACTGAATCTCACACAAATGCAATTGTCATGTTTACAGATCAAATCCAGATTTTTCTCATACTTCATGGGCCTAAGGAAACGTCCAGGGACAGTGTTTGGGATTTGTTTGACCATTGTCAGCTTTGCCATTTCACTGACAGTCTTCATTTCAACTGTTATGTACTGCAGCTCTTTGAAAAAGACGCGTGTGCAACCTCAGGGCAAGATCAGAAAGATTATAAGGAGGCCTGTGCCATAAAGGAAGCTCGCCTTGAGCTCATCAGCACAGCAATACTATTGTTATTAGTATGTGGTACCAAGAATTTGTAGCAATCCGTGTCCAGAGGATTTTATTTCAGAACAAGGCTGTGTCTGTAAAAGAGTACAGGAGCACAATATAAATGATCCTATACAATTTGTTTTACCTGTATTTCTGGTTTAATATGACGCTACGACCAAATTAAACAAATTATTTACGTTTGTGTTTGGGTCACACATAAATTCTCATTTTCAGAGAAATAGCCGGAGCCCAGTTCGTTGTATGTGTGCACATACTTGGTCAATAAAGCTGATTATGATTCTGATGCTGAATGGTCTCCGCTAGTTTCCCAGACAACCTCTCTGATCTTGTCTTGACAAAATATAAGAAGAGCAGAATACTAATTTAATAAAAATTAGTGAAGCAGGCAACAAAATCAATCGTCCATCAAGGAAACTACATTTAATAAACAAGCGACTTTGTTTTTCTTTATGTCTGTGTAAATTATAATGGCACTAAAGACTTATTTAACACATCTTTTACCAAATGATGAACGCACAAAGTGCAACAAAACATACACAGGACATATTTTTGTGTGACAGAGTATGACTTCACTCCCATGGATGTGAATTCTCCCTGTGCTCTTTTACAGACTCAACTCAAAGGGGGGCCTTTGGGATCATTTTTAATGCAGAATAGAAACAAGCCTTTGCAAATCCTAGGTATGCTTGCTGGTATCATTAGTCTCATGATCATAGTGACAGTCCTCATCTCCACCGCAACATTCATGCGCAACAAAAAGTCCAACCGGATCCTGCCCAATCGCCGTGTGAAGAGAAGGCTGAAGACACAGCACACCTGGCTTTTTAAAAACCCCTTAAAGAGACCCGAAAGGAACGAACAGAAATTTAAGGTTAAAGAGGAAGAGCGGGAACCAGAGGTAATCGTGGAGAATGTCAACCACAACAACAATGCTGGCAGGATTTTGAGACAGTGGCCACCGCCACCGCCACCCTGTGCACCTCCACCAGCTTTTTGCCTCCCGGTGGAGAGGCAGTGGGTCATTCCCACAGTCTCAGCAACCGTGGCACCCAAACCTCTAAAGAAGGCAGTGGTGACCAGGCAGGACTCTGTGAGCAAAGCGCTGGTTTCAGAGCTCAAGATGAGGCTGGAGCAGAAGAGAAAGTCAGATCATTAACACTATTTAATCAAGGTTCTATTTTTACTCTCAGACCTGAGGCCATCTCAAGAACTTAGAAAGGACAGACAATCAGACAGAGTTTCGTTAAGTCCTGTGTGATGATAAAAAGCTCCAGAGCAGCCAGCAAATGAACCTGAAGGTGGGATTGTTCGGTAGACTGATGCTTTCATAACCTACATGAACAGTGCTTTGTGTGTGTGTGTGTGTGTGTGTGTGTGTGTGTGTGTGTGTGTGTGTGTGTGTGTGTGTGTGTGTTGAAATATACTGAAACAACAAAGAGCTTCACTCCTTGTAAATCAACAACACAATTTTTATTAAAACAGAAAAACATTCCTGGCATGTTTGTCATTATTCAAACCATGTTTTCAGTTCACACCCTTTGGCTTTTGTATGACTCTGAAACAATTAGATCCCCCTTATTTATGTGGTGACACACCAAATTTAATATTCCTGAACGCAAACCTGGTTTTGGAAATGAAGTCATTCAGAATTCAACAAATGAGACTGTTTGTTTAGGATCTATCCAAGCTCCTTACAAGAGATTTCATGACACTTGAACTCTATGACAAGATCAGCCCAGGTGAAGGAGACCAAGTGATCACATAAGAAGGGCCTTTAATCCGACTCTGCAGGTGTGCTGTACTGTTTGGATCACTGTTTTGTAGCAGCTGCCATATGTTTATTTTCTGGGTTCTTCTGTTTTCTATGTGGCATATTTTGGGAATTTACTACTAATAAAAGCACATTGTTTTTCCAAATAAAGGCAGTTTTAGTTAAATAAAGTAATAACACACGTAGCAACATTAAAGTTCTCCCTAAACTATATTATCAAATTATAAGCTGTATGTTATAGATACAGCTCTATTAACTTGTTAGTTTGCAAGATGAGATTACTTTATTTAGGTTACAATTATTTAGAGTTACTTTAGAGTAGAGTATTTCCCCTTCTTCACCAACAAATTTAACTTTTCAATGAACTGTAAAATTTGAAAAGGCACTTATTGAAGTATTTATAAACGTGCTGATTAACTGTTCAGGCATCCAGACTGCAACATAGTTAATGTGACATGTATCATCACTACCAGGTGTGCCTGTCCAAAGTAGCCTTGAAGGCACTGACACAAACTTAAACACAGCTTTGATGTCATTAATTTAAGACAAATGCCGTCTTAATGAGCTTGCAAACCGTACTCTACTGCCACTTTCTGGTAACAGTAGAAGCTGCTTAAACTACTGTCCCTGAGGTGAAACACAAAGAAGGTGTTTAAAAATACTTCAAAATGCTATTCTCAACTTTGCAAATGTTCATGTTGCAGCATTTGTTGTGATATTGCCATAGTTCGAGCACTAATAGTCTTGGAGCACGATGAAAATATGAACAACAGGAATTAAAATGAGATGCTTGAAGAAGGCCTTACACAACAATATTACACATGTGCTGTTTGTTTTTTGTTTTTTTGTTTTTTTATTAAACCAGATGTTCTGCAAATATGCAGAGGTGGCAAAAGCACAGACATCCTGTGCAGACACTAGCACAGACACTAGTGTTGGAAAAATACTCCAGTAAAAGTTGAAGTACTGATTCAACTTCTATACTCAATTAAAAGTAAAAAAAAAAGTACTGCCTCAGAAATATACTTAAAGTTAGAAAGTAACTCCTAGACCTGTTTTTATGGAAAGCTAACTGGACCTCTTGCCTTATTCATGTAATAATTAAATTAAATTAGTCGATATGAATACAAACTTTATTTCAGTCTAAATATTAATTCTAATAAACATACTCTGCTTGAATCCGTTAAGCTGAACATGAGCAGGAAAAAAAAAAGGAAAATAATAAAAAATAGCTCTATTTTCTGTTAATCACATGATGATCAAATGAACACAGTCAGGGTTTAAAGTGGGATTCAGCAGGTGGGGGGACCCTAAAATCAGCTGTAACGGCTCAGTATGAGGAAAAAGAATCACAACTCACAATAATTTCTGAGTGCTTCAGTAGATTTTCTCAATGTACAGGCTGTGATTAGCTGACCTGCTGCTCTTTGAGGATGTACACAACTGAATTCAACCAGATGTGAGCAGGTGTTTCATGAGTTGTCCTGGCTCATTTCCATCGTCTACACTGACAGTACACTGTTTATGCTGTCTTTATATTACACCCTATGCAGCTGGTATGCAGCTAGAATTTGATGAATGAATCTAGGCATTATCAGCTAAAGTTCATATTAATCTCTAGTACTCTTTATGTAACTTAACTTGACCATGAGCACCACACTCACTGTGCACCAGTCACACACACTTTAAATCCATCACAGTACAGGACACTAACCAGTTTATCCTGCACTAAACTGCAGACTATTTTCATGCAACCTTTAAGTAACGCCGTCAGCCCACCTCATTTTATTTTGCATAATATAAAAGTTAATAATGTCACACACAAACAGTTTGTATGTTTGCTGATGTTTGTTAAGCTGGTAGAAATGCTGCATTTGAAATTACCTGCCACGAAATATAACTCCCTTTATGGTCACTCTTCTTCTGTAGGGCTAGCTAGATGCTGAAGTACCACTACCACAGCTTACCTGTGGACACCTGCAGTCGTTCCGACACCAAAACCCCCAGAAAACAAACAATTTTTTAAAAAAAATCACTGACTCACTTTAACCCCAAACTGTGGCACACAGTTTTTTTTGCATCTTTCATCTCTTTTTACCCAGCATCTCCTGGTGATTAATACACAGGATTGCCTTTAATGTGTTACTGCTTGGGCTCAAATGGGTTTGATGTTTGAAGGCCCACAATGACATGAAATTATAAGTCCCCTCAAATGTTAAATCAAAAGTAACGAGTTAAAATGTTAGAAGTAGAAAGTGCAGATATTTGTTTAAAACGTAGGGCTGAAAGTAAAAAAGTTTCCATTAAAAAACTACTCAGATAAATTCTACTTAAGTGCAGTAACAAAGTATTTGTACTCAGCAAATATGTAATATACTTTATTATGCTGATACAAGCCCTTTTGCTCTGCTCAGATTCAATGTCAATGTCAGCACTACTAATTATGAAGTTACACTAAACCAATCTCTGGGTATTTGTGTAGACATCAGGCAAACATGCACACTATTTCAGAGTTACATAAAACATGAAATTTGCAGATTACCCTCTCTAATCCAAAAAAACAACTTGTTCATCTTTGCACAATATTGCATAGCGGCCTAAAACGCAAAATCCATCTGCCCTGATCTAGTTTGAACCGGCAAGATGTGTGTGACTGAAACTGAACATTTTGCAGCCTCACCTGACACATTTGACGTGCTTATGCTTCCAGTACGATGGAGACAAAACTATAATAAAAGAAAATCCACATACAAAAACGGTTTCACTTTTTTTGCAGGTCAGGACACTTAAAGTTTAAAGTTTTTTGAGGATCCAAACTCACATTTTTTCCCCCGTTTTTTTTCCAATGTTGCAAGCTGTTAATGCTCTGGAGTGAAATGGGGGAATATGAGGAGAAGCCCAAATGATCATGCATTATGACATGTAAGAGGCAGCCAGGATTACTGGGCTATTTGACAGAGGATTACAGAGTGGAAAGTTGCAAAGAGCATTGATGCTTTAGAGTGAAAGAAAGCATGAAAGGTTCAAAGCACCCACAATATGTTTGCAGCAACAAAAGTTTTAAAAGGTAAATAAAATGTGAGTTTTCCTTACTAAAAAGAAAAAAAGGCTTTTGTGTAGAGGGTTAACGTTTCTTTTATTTATGTTGCTACTGCAGAGGTCAGTAATAATAATGCACTGCTTTAGGCAACATTAGGGCAAGTGGGGAAAAAATAAGATAAAATCTTGTGCTGTTCTGTGCTGAAGTAGCTGAAATTGTGTGTTTATAGAATTCTACATTGCATTGTGTCATGGGCAGTGGAAAAGGATTACAACAAAAAGCAGCATCAATCCCCCACCCACAAATCATATAAAGACATCGGAACAAGAAAGAAAGCAGATGTATCTGTGCTCCAGAAAATGAGAGCTGCCAATCTCAGCCAGTCATTTAAAACCCTGATCTTAAGTGAATACATGCAAGCCCCGTCAGAGATGAACTGATCTTCTTGCGTCACAGGGGACAACACATGGAGTTGGAGGAGAGGGTTTGTGTGATCTGATCATAAAGTGACGGCAGGAGGGGATATTGGAGAGGATGCCAGTGTTTGGGTATTATGTCAAATGAACAATGCCATTGGCCAAAGGATATCTGATGTGCCATCTGTGCGGGTTGGTCAGTGCAGATCATGTGTGATACGTCGTTGCTGTATTGCGTGTGTACACAGAAAAAAAACGGGAACTGTGACGTACATGTACAGTGACTGAGATAGGATTTAAAGAAATCAATGAATAAAACTAAACTGAATGCCTTTCAGCACATTATCCACAAAAAGGAAACTTCCTCTCTGCATAACCTAATCCTATGAATGAATTTCACTCAGATGCAATCAAGCGCAATTTTTGCAATTTGATCTTTAAGGCTATGCCTATCTTCAAATATGGAACACACAACTTAAATAATAAAACAATGAGATTCAAATAAACGTGTGTTTTCTGGTAGCCGCAAACTACATAAAACCAGACTCAAAGGTAAGGTTTTCTCCCTACTTTGAGATTTTCCCCTTATAATCCTGCTTTAGCAAAACTATAAAAAGGGCTAAACAGACACTGACAACAGACAGTATGTTTTAAAGCAAAATATATTTTCTGCTGGGTATTTGTAAGAATCTATAGTAACTGACACTAATTCTGCATATGTGCTTGCTTTATGTAAAACCTTTGTAGAATTTATAGAAAATGTAGTGAAACAACCACTTTAGTCTGCACACATGAAACATGTTGAGGTATATATGCACTACCACACAAAAAATGTAACTAGAACATTTTCTATTTACAAGGTGTGAGGTTTTTTCATATAATAACCATCTGTTTTTCTAATTAAAAATCCATCCTAACTTACACTTTTGACATGACAAGAAGAAAATGAGGTAAAATTAACACGCATGTAAATCCATAGAATAATGCTTAAGTGCTAACACATAATAGTTGATAAAGAAGCTAATATCCATCATTGGAGAAGCTGGAAAAAAGTCTTCTTTAGAAAGTCATTTGATATCGTTCTGATTGAAATCAATGGCAAAGGCTTTTTCTTTTCTGTTTCAAATATTTATAAAATGAATTATTACTGATAGTTAAAAATGCTGCATTGTGATAACAAGAGAGATGCATTATACTTCAGTCTGAAAAAAATCAACTTCAGCACAGCCTCTACCCTGGTGCAAATCCTTGACATAACGGCCATCATTCACATCTTTGCAACAACCTCCTCGGCCTAGAACAGAGGAAGAGATGAGATTAAAAGCAAGGCAGAAAATATGATCATTCCCCTGAATATTGTAGTAATATAAGCCTAACAGCACTGGATCTTGAGCCACTCCTCATTTCTGCATGTTTTGCTAGGATAAAGGGAAAAAAGTGCAACAATTTTTTTAAAGCATGCCCACATTTTTAGAATTATAGTATGTAAGACAAAAACAGAGTTTGTAGAGTTCTAACAAGCTTTAAAGTCAATAAAAACCTATACTTTTCAACGCATCCTTAACTCTATGAGACAAGCTTTCTTGTAATTTAATTTAGCAGTCTTCTTTGGATGTTGACTGTCTTTTGTTCTGTTCTCTGTTCTCTTCAAAAATTTGAGGTCTGGGCTCTAGATCTGCTGATCCATTGACTCTTCTAGAGTTGATGGATCGACTGAAGGGCCCAATGCCTCACTCAGGGCATGTGTCAGGTCTTTTCTTTTCTTTTAAAGCATATACTGCACAGCATGCCTAGACGTTTTCAACTAATAGCACTTTGAAACTCACCTTGTTGAAGCAAACATATTTTTTATGTCTATCCAACTGTGTTAGCTTTGGCTTTTTTCATAGACTAAAGAAATGGGGGGAATGATCTGTTTTTGCAACAGGCTGTTCGAAACCACGTGCCTAAAGATAGAATTTAAAATAGGTTTGTTACTAAGTTGTTTGTTATGTGTAGGCACAAGTGTCTTTATTATGCATGTCTGATTCAGGTCAGTGTTAGGTGGCTTAACACACAAAAAAACATTCAAAAAACAAGCCAAATATTGAGAAATAAGGGGTGGCTCAAGACTTTTTCACATTATAGTAGAGCTAGTATTTCTATTATTTATTCCAAAAATAGAAAGTAAGACATTGTTCTATAACAATGTCACTGCCATGTTTTCTGTTGTTGTTTTAACTGAGGGTTTTTTAATATAGTTCAGCTGTGAGTCTGCTGTGGTCAGCTTTGGCCTTATTCAGTCTGTCCTCTGACCTCCTCCTCACCTTCCTGTCTTCACTGGAACCTTTATTAACCAGGCCCTCATCACTGGCGGCCTGCAGACTGTCGAAGGTACCCTGCCTCTCCCTTTCCATGCCTCCTGCTGAGCCTCTGTCTCTCCTTCGGTTCTTCCAGCTCTCCATTATACCATCCAAACAGGCCATCCTGGTGTCAGTGGTGCATGCATACATGCCTACAGGCACTGCCAGCACCATGGCTAAAACTATCACTACTATATGTATCAGCTTCTCCCTCTGTTCCATCTCAGTGATGTCACTTCCTGTTACAAAGATGATGCACTGTTCTGGGCGTGGTGCGTGATTCTTGAGGGTTACACAGATTTCATATTTAGTCGCAGGCATCAGGTCCGAGATGGAGTAAGAATTAATCCCAGGTCCAATGTAGATTATTTCTTTTTTATCAGCATCTGCACGACCAAAGTGGATCGTGAACCAGGTTTCAGTGGGGCGTTCTAGGGCAGCGAACCACTCAATGGAGATACCCCGTATTGTTTGCTTGGCGATGCGGATGTCGATGTAGACATTTTCATCACCAGCCCGCGGTACAGCTGGGAGGAGTGAAGACTGGGAGCTTCCTCCAGAGCGCACCTCTAGAAAGATGCTGACGGAGGAGTTTCCAATGAAGTTGACAGCGATGCAAGTGTAGACACCATGATCAGCTGCATGGACAGAGGGGATCACCAGGAGGGATCTGATGGTGTCATCATCCACTCTTTCTTGAGATTCTGGGATGACATTAGGGCTGTTATTTTATGGGAACAGCAAGCTTACAGAGTAAAATATTTTTAAAAATTAAATAACATTAAATAACATTAAATAAAAAGACTAAACAAAAGTGTCCTGCAACTGATCTTCCACAAACATACATAGAATTAAAGAGTCCTGTACTTTATTAGACAGTCATAGATACACATTGTCTGTTTTTTGTTTTAAACAGTTAAACAGTAAAATAACAACTAATGTTCATTATATATTGTGCAAACCTAAGCTGAAGTGATCATTACCCTGATAGGAGCTAAAAAGTTCAATTTACTGTAACCTGCACTATATTTCCATCTATAACAAATCCCAAGAATTTTGCAACTTGAACAATTTTGTTGTTCTTAAGTCAAAATAGAGGATGGTTTGTTTTGCTTCATCCACAAAATCGAAGGTTTAAAATAATAATTATTCTCCTGTGATCTCACATTGTAGACTGTAGTTATTATACTTGCATGGCTCAGTATTGTTATAATGTTTGAGAATATTTCTTGTGAGCTAAGACAGATGAATGTCAGCAGCAGAAATAGTGGTGGGATAGCAATGGGGGCAGTAGTGTGGTTATTATGAGTTTGCATGTTGTTTGATTGATCTGCTGTAAGCACTCCTCTCAGCAAGTTAAGTCTAATGACACGCCGGTTTATTTAATTACAAGGTGGCCAAACAAGATTGACAGCAGTGTAGACTCTTAATCAACACTGACAGTGTTGTGCAGATTGGGAGATTGGTGGTGCTTACATCACCATGTGCATACATTGAGTTTTAATCCTCTTGATCTTAATAAAGGTTTGCTGCGCCACCATTGAAATGTGTGTTTAAGTATCAGATGTGCTGTAGTTTATTACACACTATGGTCACCACACTCTTACCATGAAATCCTCTGATTATCTTCAGACCATATGTCCACCACACTGAAGGGTCAGGCCTTGCTTTGGCGATACATCGCAGGGTGACGTTGGCGCCCTGTGGCAGGCTGATGTTGGCTGATGAGGTGCTGACTTCAGGCTTCATGCATGCCTGTAGCTCTATCTCATGGAAGAACTTGCCCGCCCTAAAGTCCGGCCCTGAGCAAGTCAAGTAGGAGTTCATCAATATAATCGGAGGGCTCAGAGACCTGATGAACTCCACGAAGCCCTTTAGGCGACAATCGCAGAGCCAGGCGTTGTCGTGGAGTGCCAGGACGACGTTTGGCCCAGATGTTGTCGCCTCCCGCTCCTCCATGTTCTGTAATTTTTGGTAGAGAGGCCAGTTTTGGAAGACCTCCTTCGATATCACCGTAAGACGATTGAAGGATAAGTCTAAGTAAGTCAGACCTGGCAAAAACCTTAACGCATGCTCCGGTAGGACGTCCAGCTGGTTGTGCTTCAGATCCAGGATCTTGAGAGCCGGCGTGTCCTCGAATGCTGTCCATGGTACTGAACGTAGCTTATTGCCTTGCAAACGGAGCTCGGTTAAGTTCCTCAAACCCTCCAGACCCTTTGAGTTTATCAGTGTGATTTCATTGAAGTTCAACCACAAGTTCTCCAACGTCAACGTTTTTGAGAAAGCCCCTCTGGGTATTTCAGTAAACTGAGACTTTTCAATTCGTATTTTTGTCAACTCATGTGGAAGGTCTTGTGGTATAGCCCCAAATGCTCTCTCCTCCATACATATTAATGACCTAAGATTAAAAGAAAGAGTTTATATGATGATGTTATTATTTATTGTAATATCTGACTGACTGCTAGGATCCGTCAAAAAACAAATGTTACCTTCTGGAGGCAAATAACTATATAACTATATATTATAACTATATTCTGTATCACTGACTCATATACACCCACAGACATATAAATAAAACAGAAATCGCCAGGAGGACTGAACTACTTGAAACCAGTTCTTACCTTCCATGTCGGTCTTCTACACAGCTGCACCCGCGTAAACACTGAGAAAAAGTTTCACAAGCCTGAATGTTTATTAAAGCTATAACAAGCAGGTAACAAATTATGTCCATAGTCCACAAAAAAAAAAAAGATCCTGAATTTGAGGGCTACATTCGTGCTCCAGACATGCCGAGTGCGGCAGACCAGAGAAGCCTATTAAGCTTAATCCCTGACGTACAGTGCAGGAAGAAGTGACATTTAAATCTTGGGCAAGACACGCACGATTAACACTTAGTGTCACTAGGTCTGACCCACTGTGCCTTTTAGATAGCTCTATATTCTGATTAGTAAACTATAAATAGTTCAAAGTTTGATATTGTCCAAGAGATTAAATATGCAGATATATAAACAAAATATTTTTTAATGAACTTTGTAAGTGAAGATTACAGAGACCCATAGTATCTCAGAACCAAAGTATGGAGACTGATTATTATTGTGAGTTGAAGTAGAGTTATAAGAACACACAATATCACTCAAGTACATGCAGTATAAAAGTTTATTTAACTATATTCAAATAGGTAAGTATCATTGGAACGAACAGATCCACTTTTAATGGGGTAATGATGCCTCTAGGTGGCACAAAATAGTCACATGGAAAGATTTTAAGTATGTGCCTCATTGGGGGAATATAAATGATTTAACATTTCTTTTTTGCACCATCTCCACCCTATTTACATTGTGTCATAGTTCAGTCCTTCAGTACTTCTCTCCAGCTCCAGCTTCTCTCCATTCACCAGAGAAATGAACCATGCCTATGTGTATATCTTCTCTCAGAACATATGACAGATATATACAGAGGCACAGAATTAACTGCATATGTATATGTGTACATAATCTGATAAAGTATTTACAAATCATACACATACATATATGATATAAACAATGGATTGTCTACCATTGACTTCCCTTTAAATTAAATTGGATTGGAGAGGTTTCTTCGCTGGGCTGTGCACGTGAGGTGGAATAAAACTTTACAGTGTTTGCTATGCTCTTTCACTTCATGCATCATGTTTTCTTCTTACAGGCTTAGTGATAAAAAACATTCTTTTAGACATAAAAGCATGAGTGTGCTTGCAGTTTAATATTAATGGATGAATATGTGTGTAACAGTCCAGTGAGTTTCACTACATCTGCAAGAAACATGAAATTTTCCAGATCTACGCAGTTTCCCAAATTCTTTAAACTGATATTTCCATTATTGTGCAGCGTGCAAAAGTCCGTTGATAGAAGTTGGCTCTCTGTGGCGGTGGAGTTGGTGGCATTATCCAGCGAGGAGGGATGGGAGGGGGTGTATGGGAGCGCGTTAGAGGGGGACTGACGTCAGGATGCTGCTGAGGGGAAGAATATGGGTAATGCTGGGGATACGGATGTGGGTTGAGATGGGGATGAGGGTGCCGGTGGGCATGTGAACGAGTTTTGGGGTTTGGACTGTGACGTGAGTGTGGGTGAGTGCGGGGAAGATGACGTGGAGCAGGAGCCGGAGCTGGAGCATGACGTCAGCAGAAGTACTCATTAGGTTGTCCCTCTATTTTAGCTGTGGCCTCGGAGTCCAGGCTGGAGCGGGCTGACAGCAGCCGGTTAGACTCCTCGGGATTCAATCTGTTCAAATACTCACCCTCGAGCCCTTTGGCCTTTGTGCCGGGTGAGAGTGTTTCAAATGTAACATATGAATCTTGGATGTCTTTTGATTTCTTTCCCCAGTACTTCTGAATGCGTCTCTTCAGCGCCCCGCAGCATACAATAACAGTGAGCGGGACTGCAATGATACAGGCCACTGTGATCACAATAACATTAATCAGCTTCTGGGTACCAGTAGCACTAGCTGCTTCATCAGTGGAGAATATGACACACTGCTCCTTCTTGGGGATCAGACCCTTCACACACACACAAGCAATGTACTTGGTCCTGGGCACCAAACCATCAATGGTTACACGGTTCTGCCCAGCTCCAACATTGATCTTTCTCATGTCCCTCTCTCCAAACACTGCATAGAGCACACTAAATGCTGTTGTGTTTTTGGCTTTAGGGGCTCTCCAGTTTAGAGAAATTGTATTGTCTGTGTCCCCTACAACTTTTACTGAGCGGACCACTCTGTCCGGGTCCTGCTGTAACGATGAGGCGTTAGCTGCCAAGTTACTTAGATTAGTCTTTTCCAGGTCCAGCAATGCATCTGAGTTGGGGGAGGTGGCAGGCCCTGGGGTGGCTCCTTCAGTCAGGCTGTAACTGGATAGTCCAGGATCAGGCCCAACACCAGGCAGGAGGCCAGGATCCAGGGCCGGCAAAGATGAAGGAGCAGAGGTTGGAGCCACATATCTGGCCACCAGTTTCTCCTGGTAGGCAGCTTTGCCCATTTGGTTTGGTTTTTTGATTTTGGGCTTCTTGTCATTGTTGGTTTGGTTCCCCTCTGGTTTTGGCGAGTTGGAGACAACGAGGGAAATGACAGCCTCTGCATTCCCTGCATAGTTAGTGGCCTTGCAGATGAATTTCCCTGAATCACGGTAGGACACTGCTGGTACACTGAGGATTGACCAGGTGATTCCTTCCTTTGAGGTTTCCTGCTGGACTGTAGTGGCAGAGATGGAATAACACAGTTATAAAATAACAACAGAAGAACGATTTTAAAAAAATAAAGTAATTTGACACCCGAGACGTCCCCTTTGACAAATGTGAAAAGAGACAACAAGCTGGTGATTACACAATGTTGCATTGATGATCAGTGTTGCGTAACTCACTGTGTTGGCAATAGATGTCACTCAGACTTACTAACTCCACTCGTGGCTCTCTATTTAATTAACAGCAGCAATACAGAGCACACAAAATCATCTTATCTCATCTATCCAAATAGCTGCTGACTCACCTGTTCCATTGAGGGCTCGTCCATCTGCCCTGCGCCATGTCAAGTCTGGGATGGGGACGCCAATGGTCCCACACCGGAGCAGCACATTGTTTCCAACAGCACTCCTTACTCGTGCCACAGCTGTGTGGATACGTGGAAGCTGACAGCGGCGAAGCTCTGCGTCGCTGAACAGGACCCCCGACACGCTCTCCGGAGCTGAACATCGAAGTCTCGTGTCGATGAAAGCCACTGAAAGAGTCGGAGACTTCTGGAACTGGACCAGGTCATAGAGCCGGCAGTCACACACCCAGGGGTTGTCATGGAGACCTAAGGGCAAGGGTACAAGTGAGGCTACAGGAGGAAGACAAGAGTCCAGCTGTGGATGAAGTGATAGACCAGCCTACAGATGGTTGGTGTGGATGTAGGGATGTTAATCCTGTAAGAGGATTAATATTTAATTCATAAACTACATCATGGCCATGACTATGGCAATGATTGTGATGATGACGATAATGATGATGATGATGATGATGATGATGATGATGATGATGATGATGATGATGGTGAAAATTGACTAGAGATCAAGATCAAACTTTGCTGTCATTTCACACTCCCTACAAGAAGATTATAAGAAGACTCGTTGTTGATCACAACACCTCCACCAACAGAGTGCATAGAGTTGTGTGTATTTTTATATATATACAATTTGAACTGTGTTTTTCTTTTTTCTTTTCTTTAATAAAATGTAACTTAAATCCACCCATTATAAGAGATAATGTTTTAAACAAAAGCATCTTAAATCTGCTATGTTACACTCTAAAAGCATGTAATAGATGTCAATATACAGCCTGTTAATATTAGTTATTAAATATGGAATCTAAAGATGAAATATCAAATATTATAAGAGCTTCAGAAATTATTATTGAAATTGTTACCTTCATTGTTACCTTAAAGACAAAATGTTACTTTTTTCCAATGTTACTTTTTATACAATATGTTTTTACTCACCAGAAACAGCTGTTGTTGTCAAATTATACATTGCTTATGTAAGCTTAAGATGCTTTTTTTTAAAAAAAAAATTTAAAAAAAGTTGCTTTGCAAAAAGTTAGCACACTTTCATTAAGCTCAGAAGAAAACAATGCACCTAAAATGCACTTTAAAGGATTTAAAGGGAGACTTGATGTCAGGATGAGCACTGCCTCTCACCGAGTATCATCTTAGAGCTGTCTGGCCCTTGTGCAGGCTTTGCAGCCAGCCAATTGGACAGCACTTCTGCAGGTAGGGTCACCAGACTGTTGCTGGACAGATCCAAGTAGGTGAGGTTCTTGATGTAAGTGGTGGCCTCCGCGGGCAGGGAAGTGAGCTGGTTGTTGTGCAAATCGAGAAGTCTGAGGCTGGGCATATCCATGAGAGATTCCCAAGGAAAGGCGGTAAGGGCATTCCCGTCCAGCCGAAGTTCTTCCAGGTTATAAAGCCCCCGGAAACTGTCCGGGTTCAAGGCGGACAGCGTGTTAAAAGACATCCACAAGAATTCCAAACTGGAGAGGTAGTTGAAGGCTTCGCTGGGTATCCGCTGGATGGATGTCTTCTCAATCCGCAGCTTGGAGGTGTCAACAGGAAACCCGACAGGCACGAGAGATATATCGGGATCATTGCAAATCACGCTCCTAAAAGTCGGAAAATATTTGTGTTAACTTCACAAATTGCATTTGTGCATAGTTTACGAATCACTAAAACTTTAAACTAAATCGACAATTAATGACAACAAATGTGTATTCAAAAGTTCACAAGCAGCAAAAGTTATGTGGATAATGATTTAAAAAAAACTTATTCCCCGTCCTACCAAAACACAAAAAAACATAGATGAAAGCCTGAAAGTGCCTTTGAAAGATAATCCTGCATTAAATAAAATTGGAGCGGCATGCACTCCCTGAATTATCTGTTGTACACGTGTTCACCTCTGTGCAAACATCTGTCCTCATATGATGACAAAATGCATCACTGTGCAAAAAAACAAATAAAACAAAACAAAGAAACAAACACACAAAAAATACCACACAAGATACATTCATTTCACTTTGGGCATCCAACTTACCTCGCCTTTGATCCATCACTCAGGTTGTGGTAAAAGCAGCTGCACTGCGAAGGGCAGGCGCTCACTGGGGAAAAAAGTTGACCCGTGGCCACGTAGAGCCCCAGCAGCAGGACGAGGAACATTTTGGCCAACTTTTATGCATACGCAATTTGCCTACATGCGCCCACTTTGCGCCCACTGAAGTCAATCAGACTATTTTTTTTCTCTTTCATTTACAGGAATGTCATCCGTACGGCGCTGTCCCACCGCTTCGCTGCCCCATAGTGATCAGACTACTATGAGTCCCGAGATAAAAAAGGATAGACAAGGATTAGCGAAAAGGCTGGATGCGTATTGCATCCCGGAATCGGATAGGCTGCGCAGAGACGTCCCTATTTATTACCACAGAAAAACACTTCCGAAATGGTCATAATCCACTGTGATGTTTGCTTTTTTTTCTTTGCCTCAAATGTAGCATGTTTATTTGAGCCCTGCCGTGACTGTTAATCTGGGAGTGGAGTGGACCGTGTTTTGCCACAAGGTGGCCCCTATATACCCTATTGCTCCTACGTCGGGACCTGTGCGCAGGGAAAGTCTTCATTCAAAGTTTTATTATTTATGCATCTTTTTCACCTGGAGAATTAAAATTAGCACAAAGATCTTTTATTGCTTCTATTTACAAGCGAATTGAAGCAATAACGGGGGTTTTCAAATGCATGTTTAGGTAAATAAATTCCTACAAATTCGCATCAGAATATATCACTTCCCTCACATCAGTGATATCATCAATGTAGCTACTTTTATATATATATATAAACTAACTATCAACATGGATCCAAGTAGTATCAACATATTTGACATAATAAAAGAATAGAAGAAAAATACTGTGTTTCCAAGGAAGTTTGAGTGAAAGAGACTCCTCCTGGCCTTTAGATTTCACCTCAGTGACCTATTTGGACTCATTCCCACACTAGTAGGTAAATACCTCCAATTGTTTTCCATTGTAGGTAAATACTACACATTGGTTGGCACCTGCCCTGCATTCCCTAAGCTTTCATCACACTGGAAACTAAGCATGACAAGTCTTTAGAGTGTTTGGCAACCATCCTTTTCAAATTTAATCCACATTTTATGTCATAGCCAGGTCAGAGCAGTTAGATTTTAAAGGTTTGATAGAGCAACAAACCCTATAGATTGAAAATAGATAGACAAAGAGTGTGTGCATAAGATCAAATAAAAAATAATTTTTCATTATGGGACACACAAAATACATAAATACACTCTAAATGGATGCACACAAATCAGGGCAAAAGCATATGGGTGAAAATTTAGAGTATTTGTGAATCCATCCATGACTATAGTGTTTTTCTTTGTTCATTGTCCTCTGAGACCTTTTGAATTAAAATCTCTTCAATTCGCAGGTTACATATGGTTTAAGAATTGCAGAAGTCTGTTCTGTGGCTGTGAAAGTTGTTAAGCAACCAGAGCGATCACGTTCCCCTGTGCTGAAAGGAGAAATATTCCATATTGTATGGCAGGCAAGTAATCTCATTTCCAGAAGCCAGTAAAGCCGTCTTTACATGTATGAACCAGAGACATTCTTTAAGATGCAATCTCATACTTAGTGTGCAAAAAGCATTTGCTTTATTATACACTATTATCAACGTCAAAAGAAGTAGTGTATAAACACCCTCAATTGTGAAAGGATTAAAAAGGAATCTATATATCTAATACATTACATAGCTACACAGAAAGTGCCATTTGCAAATAACACCTCTTGCACATTTGGACTTCATTATGAGTTTTTTCAGTAAGTAGCACGTTTTTTTTACATTACCATCTGAATTTATCCAGATTCTTGATCCTTATGAGACTTGGCGAGATCTCTGTCCCCTCTCCCTATATTGAAACCTGAGGAATCCACAGAAGTCTAGGGACAATAGCATGATTTCATGTAATTTCCACAAATGTTGATCAATAAAGAAAAATCTGAACTTGACTGTTAGTGTTCACAAGTTTTTGTCTTGAAGCACACAAACCCACTGTGTGCTATATTGTTTGTTTGTTTTTTATGCTGGTCCAGTTTTTGTTTTTATCCTCTATCATTTTAGGCACCTTGCACAGCTGATTTAACCACTTGATGTCAGTCTGTTGATCAAAATCTTTGATTCTTTGCACACAAGAACAAAAAATTATAAACAGAGATACAGAACAGCAGCACTGGCATGGCTCCGCTGTAGAGTGCTTCCAATAAATAATTGGTTAAGATAGCTTTACTGAATTGCAACACATTGCACACACAGGCTGCAAAGTACTGGTGTGAAAACGGTAGTCTTAATCTTAATCTTAATTTTGAATAATGTGTATGAATGCAGATAATAGCAAATGCCCACAGACATTTATCACTGTGTATTTTTAGTATTATGGTTTCAGTTGTACTTTTTAGGCTTTTCAGTTTTAAGTCTAAACACTGATGCATGGGGAATGTAGGTGTGGTTCTGATTGGCAGGGGCATTGTTTTGCAAACACCTGTTGTGCCTCCATGAAGCAAACCTGTGTATATACACGGCTGTGGACTCGGTCAAACCCGAGTCTCGTCGTTTAACTTCAGCAGCCGCTGCATCCTCACCGGGACACCACAACACAAAGGCTTGTTGTGCAATTAATAGAAGGCTTTATTGTTGCGGCGCGTAAATGCGCATTAAGGGTTACGTTCCGCGTTCATTAAGACATTCCTGCGCGGATTGGGGCGACAGAGAGGCTTTACATAATAAACTGAAAGCATTCACGTGAAATGCCCCTTTAAAAGCCGGCTCTCTTCGGTCACACCGAGGGGCATCGTAAACAAGCGGAACGAGAGGAGTCTGTGACAGCTGCACTTTGGTGTGTCAAACCAGGCTTCAGGATGGTTTCTTCGTACCCTTTACCGGAGGGCTTCTCCGAGTTTGATGTGTTTTCCCTGGGATCTTGTCTGCTTGTGGAGGGTAAGTTATGTCTTGGAATTCAGCCAAATACTACGAGGACTTTGCCTGCTGTTGTTGCCATTAACCTACGCCAGGACATGTCTCCTCCCGGTCACTGACACGGACCCGTTTCTCTGTAAACTTGCAAAATAATGCTTACTTATGGTCTAAAAACAAAATAAAATAAAATAAAAATGAATGCGACGCATGTCTAGAGCGTGTTCTCTTTCGCCTGAGGTGTGAGCTATTTCGCAGTAAGCATCGCTGTGCGCGCTGATTTGCATTGTGTGCGTTTTTTGTTCCCCTTCCCCAAAGGTCTGCTGGGCTTCTTTCTAAATGCGGTCACAATGCTTGCTTTCCTCAAAGTGAGAGAACTGAGGACTCCCAGCAATTTCCTAGTATTCAGTTTAGCGATGGCTGATATTGGCATCTCCATGAACGCCACGATCGCCGCTTTCTCCAGCTTTCTGAGGTGAGTGATGTAACCACCCCTTTCATAATGGACATCGAGGTCCATCCGCATGTGGGTGGGATGAAATGTAATGAGAAAATAATGCCGGTGACAATAGGCTACTGCTGGCCACCTGTTGTGACGAATCATCTGTACAGAGCTGTATAATCGATGTAGAGTGGTCCAATTAAGGCTGTACAGTGAAGAGGGTCAGTACAGAGCATATTCAAACTGCAATCAGGAAATGAGACACGTTGCTCTCAGTGTTCACCAGTTCATGGATTAAATGTTATACTAGTGATTTGTTTATGTATTTTACTCAAATTGGTGCTTAAGGGGTTTCTTGTGTCAGTCAACTTTGAATACATCCTCTGTCTTTAGGTATTGGCCTTATGGCTCTGATGGATGCCAGACTCATGGTTTCCAGGGCTTCATGACAGCTCTTGCCAGCATCCACTTTGTAGCTGCCGTTGCCTGGGACAGATATCACCAGTACTGCACCAGTGAGTCAATATCTGGCTGATGATACCAAATGCAGTCAACTTTTCCTCTCCTATGTTGCACAAATGTGCACATAAATCAGCCAAGTACGCTGCTGTCTTTAAATTTTCTACAGACAAAATAATGAGATAATATGCAAATAAATAGCAACCTGAACAGTTGCTATAACACAGGCTGACACCTCTGTACTAAAACTGCAACCTGGAAGGCTTGAGTGTTAACAATAAGTCCTACACCTTATTTTTAAACATCATTACCAGGGTACATGGGCAAGAGGAAATGACTCAACTCAAATGTCCCTTGGTTTGAACAGTTAGTGCAGGGTTTATTACACTGTTGTTAACTCTGTTATAACTGTTGCAAACAAGCAGCTCTAGTTAAGATATTAGTTTAGCTAAGAATGCACATTTGTTTCTTAGCAGCAGTGTGACATTTAAAACAGAAACAAAATCAGTAGCCTACTTGAGTATGCATTCATTGTGTTGCTGGTGTTTAGACTAGTCATAAAGAATATTGTTCTTCCCAGGGACAAAGCTGCAGTGGAGCAGTGCCATCACTCTGGTTGTGTTTGTGTGGCTGTTCACTGCCTTCTGGTCCGCCATGCCCCTCATTGGCTGGGGAGAGTACGACTACGAGCCCCTCAGGACTTGCTGCACACTGGACTACAGCAAGGGAGACAGGTACCATATACAAACATAATTTCTGCACAGTGCTTGCAAGATAAATATATGTTATTTTCACTTTTTTTAACCTGCTGTGTGTGTCTCTGTCCATAGAAACTACGTGTCCTACTTGATTCCAATGAGCATCTTCAACATGGGTATCCAGGTTTTTGTCGTCATGTCTTCTTACCAATCCATTGCACAGAAATTCAAGAAGACAGGAAACCCCAGAGTAAGTTCAGTAAATTAAATTATGCACAAACTTTAGCAACATAAGATTAGAAGAAGATGTCTTTTGCTGGGGAAAAAGGTGTTGTAGATTGCACTGATATCCAGATTCACTTTGGAGTAGCAAGAAACGCATACAGAACAAATCCAAACAAGTTTAACTGAATTTTGGGAATTACTCCAAAATCAAAGAATCTGACATTTATAAGAACAGATGCATAAATCCTCTAAAATATGTAGTCCTTGTAAAGGCTCTCTATGCTTTGAAGTTGCCCACTGTAAGAAATCAGAGGGATTCTCCTCAACCTAGCATAAGCACAATAGCCTCATGTGGCCTTTATTCAGAGACACAAAACAGTGTGTGAATGAAGAGCATTTACGCTGGGATATATGTAGGTCATTACCACAGGGTGAAGATCAGTGGCTTTAGCTGGGAATGTGGGTACTGGTGTGCAGTGAGAAGAACAATGTTCATTAGGGGAGTTCTGGAGGGGTTGAATCAGGTGACCCGCTTTGTGTTGCATAAGCTCATTATTTACAGTCATCCGAGCTGGCTGGAGGGACACTTTGATTACAAACACAAACTGCCCAGTAGATACACCCAGTACTCCACCAGAGAATAGAGATGGCACGATACCACTTTTTCATGTCCAATACCGATATCATAAATTTGGATATCTGCTGATACCGATATGAATCTGATATAGTGTGTTTTTTAATCAATAAAACTGTTTTTTTAAATATCTTGCTGCTTTTTGTATAAGTTCATACTCAAGTTTAAAAACAAACAAACACTAAAGCTATTCTGTTATACCTGTATGCAAAAAATACACTGCACCCAAAATATTTCAT
>NW_024582368.1:1396100-1424021 GCF_018398535.1 Haplochromis burtoni | reverse complement strand
TTTACGTCAGTATCTGACCGATACCGATACTAATATTTGGATCGGTCCATTTCTACCAGAGAACAGTAATTATGTAATAATCAAACAGTTTACAGTCAAATTATTAGAAAAGGGGGAAAGTCTGCATTAAAACTTGGAAGCAGAACAACGCCTAGGAATGTGACACAACCTAAATTAAGGAGAGAAAATGGTCACAAATAATTTGGGGTTATCTAAAAGAAAACTCCATCTTGTAAATGTGTAATCAGTTTTACAGAGCTGATCATTATCCCTTCTGGAAAGGTTCAAGCATAAGCAAATGTCAGTGTTTCTTTTCAGCTACTTACAGATGATTAAATATAAGTATGTAGGGAATCCCCGATATATGTGGATGGAGTTCGGAGATTCTTTTCACAGTCTCAGCACCACACAGATTCACCATGGTGCTAGAACACTTGGACATTTTGACTTTAAGTGGACTCGTATGTCATTGAGGGTTTTTTTTTTCTTTTGGTTTGTTTGTATTAGAAAAAGACAGAAAACAGTAGTTTGTGAGCCACAGATTTATCTGCCAGGCACAACAGCAGTAAGTGCCTGATCAGGATTTAACAGACAGTGACTTTGTGTACTCTTCCACAGCTCAGACAGATCACAGTTTCTTAGCTATAGTTCCATTATAGCTGTTGGGACAATTTTATTTAGTTTTTTGTAAGCTTAGTATATTTACTGTTATTTAAAGTACAGCCTGTTTAAGTCAGCAATATTTTTTCCGTCTTTTTAGCTTTAATAATAGAGACTTTGTGGTACTGTGCAGTGTTTACATGTTCTCCCTGTGCTTTTGTGGGTTCTCTCTGGGTACTCTGATTTCCTCCCATGGGCCAAAGAGATGAATGTTAAGTTAATTGGTGAGTCTAAATTTGATGTAGGTGTGGATGTGAGCATGAATGGCTGGCTCTGTGTTAGCCCTGTAATTTGTCTGGCAGCCTGCCTAGTGTGTATTCTGTGTGTCACCCACTGTCAGGGGTGATACAGAAAATAAATGGACGGATGGGATTTTTATAAGCTTAAATCAGGCTAATGTCCAGCAAAAGCACTACAGTGCATATGGCTTTATTTTGATAAAGTATCATTAAACACAGAGAATTTTGTCTATTCTTGTCTGACTTGGTCTGATTGTTATCACTTCTTTATTTCGAGCATTTTGGAGTCTTCATCTTTCTCTGGGGATAAATTAAACAATCCTCTATAAACAAAACTATTTTATTTACCTCATGAACCTAGAAGCAAGCTCATTTTACTGAGATAACATTAACACTCAGTGTAGGACGGTCTTTCACAAACACACATTTGATAAAATGGCCTCAAAAACAAATTGTTTATAGAGGTTTAGCTAATGTAATGTTCCCATTTGAAAGTCAGTTCATTCAATTCTACCAAATTGGTAGCAGTTCACCTAGATTGCACTGTCAACATCGTCCTCATAGAGCCTAAAGTTTAAACCTGCTTTCATACAAAAAATGAAAGCCCACAAAATATTTGAAAATCACTAATGTACTCTGATTGCTTGGCACCTGTTTTCAAAAGATTACTATATCACAAATCAGGAGCAAAACAAGAACTTATATGTCTTTATAAGAGGCAGCTGGTTGTGATGGTAGCCCAGTTAGTTGGGTGCTGCTTGAAATGTGTGAAATCATTATGGAGAATTTTTTAAAGCTGCTTTGGTGCATACAGAAATGTGTTTTACTGAAATTTAACACTTTTTTTTTATCTCGACCCCAGCTATCAAATTAAATTTTTTAGAAAAAAAGTGTTCGGACTTTCCTTTTACAATGGGTCTTTAAGGACTCACTGTCTGGTTTCCCTATGGA
Organism: Haplochromis burtoni; assembly: GCF_018398535.1. Taxonomy (NCBI): domain Eukaryota; kingdom Metazoa; phylum Chordata; class Actinopteri; order Cichliformes; family Cichlidae; genus Haplochromis; species Haplochromis burtoni. The sequence goes on along the minus strand of NW_024582368.1, from coordinate 1,422,171 downwards.
CGGTCTGTTTCCCAGGCAGTACAAACTGAGTGTGTAATAATAGCCTATTAAATAAGTAAGTAAATATTTATTTATAAAACATCCTTCAAGCTAAATATCACAAAGTGCTTCACAATGAAATCATATGTTTTTCATCCCACTTTTAAATCAAACATAAACCCCAGTTTTTCATCATTTCTTATGTGTAGCATACATTTGTGGAGCTCTGTGAACAGAGTAAATCTAAACTCAATCTGTGGACACAGTAACCCAAAAAGTTACTATACAATTAAATGACCAAAAAGTGACAAATAGACATTTGTATGCACAGTAAGCAAAAGTGTTCAGTTCTGTGAGGTCAAAAATCTTTTTTTTAAGGTAATATAGTGTCAGTGAAACGATGTTAAGAAAACTAAAGCTACTTATAGGTAGGAATTGTGAAAACTATATGTAAATTTGTCAGTGCTGCTTTATATGTGTGAACTATGGTGCAGAATAATGTCTGCTTTCAGCCTTGGATTACACAGACCTGCCCTCTCATTCACCCACTCAGTGTTTTTGTTTTGTAGCTTAGCATTGATGATCTTAGCACAAACTCGTTTTCACCCGGGCATGTGACTTGCCTCCAAGCAGACAACCTCATGACACAAAGCCTTTTTCTCACCTTCACTCTTTGTGGTTTGCTAATCATTTTTGTTCTTATCCTCTCTTTTTCCCACTTTTCATTCCTTTGCACATTAATCCTCCCTCCACTACCTATTGTTTCCCCTCCACAGTTCAACCCCAACACTCCTCTGAAGACTATGCTGTTCTGCTGGGGGCCCTATGGGATCCTGGCTTTCTATGCTGCTGTGGAGAATGCAAACCTTGTCTCACCTAAGCTCAGAATGGTAACAACTATCATTACATACTTTGGCACAAAGTTTTTCTGACTCCACTTAGTAATGCATTAAAGAAATAGAGCTTAGCTTAGCTGCTTGTTTTTGCATGTAGTTCAAATGTACATATTTAATATAAAACATTTGTTCCTTGAATTTAAAGAATTCTGCCCTTTGTTACAGAAGACATGCAAAGCGCCATGTGGAGTCCAAAACATGAATAAACAACACAAATTATTTCCTAATATTTCTGCTAAGAAAAATCTAATTGACCATAATATTTGGGTCGTGTCTCTGCAGATCGCGCCTATCCTGGCTAAGACTACTCCCACCTTCAATGCCCTCCTGTACGCACTGGGAAATGAGAACTACAGAGGCGGCATTTGGCAGTTAATCACCGGGGAAAAGATTGATGTGCCTCAAATTGAGAACAAGTCCAAATAAACTGAGCATGCAATAATTACATGCATTCTGTCCTTGTGGTTTCTCGCAGGTACATAGATGTTTGTGAGTGTCTGTGCATTTTGTGTGTCTTGAGCAGTGGTAGCCATTGCACCTGTTCTGCTCCCTGTTGTGTCTGCAGTTGTATTTCTAAAATGATTGTCACATTACAAAATAAACATATGAAATAACAAGTACCTCCTAATGGACTTTGGGAGATCAGCATTAGTTTATTGTGCTGTTTAATAATATACAGTTCCATACACAACAGCAGAAACTTTGGGCTTGGCTACTTCTGTAACCACATGAATTTCTCTGTCACTCAATTCAAATGTGATTTGTTTTAATTTTGAGTTCAGAATTAAACATATCCATCCATTCATGTTAATCCTGTTAGTTTTAATGCAAACACTCCTGCAGAGCAAGTGATGCACAGAGCAAATATGACTATTTATTCTTTTACAGACTCTGCTACAGCAGCCTGGGATATTTTAATCATTTTTCACTTTGCTTATAGTGCAAATGTCCTTGCAGACAGCAATCAGAGCATTTTCTCCTTACTAGTTGCCTATTTTGCTATCTGGTTGAAGATGAAAGGCTCTTAAATAGATTAATTCAGCTAAAAAAAGAGACATCACAGTCTGACATTCAGTTTCTTAATCTTTATGGTGCCTGTTAATGAAATATGAAAGTGCATTCAGGCCACTGATATCCCATCATGTGTTGCAGGGTTGTGAGTGATCTCTCTCACCAGGATGGAAGTGCATTAATCCTCTAAAAAAACAGGACCATTCTTGAATTCACATCCCCCACAACACTCTGCCTGTAGATCGACTGAACATGCTTCTTTCCTCCACGCCAGCATCTAAAGTTTGCTATAACAATACAATATCACCAAGAACTGAATAAATCAGTGTTATTTATTGAGGCGAATTCATGTCTGGTCCAGAGTGCTCTATGAATTAATGTTCAAGGAACATTTCACTTCATCCATTTGACTTCTGCATATCATGAAATTTGTTTTTACTTTGATGTTTATGTAAAATACACCATTGTTTAAGCACAACATTGAACAATACACAGTACCATACTGGTTATTATAAAATGACTATTTTTTTAAGTAGGTTTCAGAAACCACGTACCACATTCTTATGGTTTTCTTTTACCAACTGTTGATACTCGTAATATGAAATGCTAATATGTATAACACACGTAAACTTTTGGAAAACAGTAGAGTGCTTCAGAATTTAGTATAAAAGTTGTTTTAAAAAGGATATGTTTTTAAAGATGAGGACTACTTTAACAAATCATTTTTCTGTTTTATGTTACAACATAAAATACATTTGTGGTCACAAATCATTCACACTCATCATGGACATGAATGCCATGATAATTCTGGGCTTTTAATGATTTCTTTGAACTGTTCATTTTCCCAGATGGAGTCATTGGAGTCAGAAAACAAGAATTTGGTGCCCACGTTTCAAAGTACTTTTATTTTTCTCCAATCCACATACACACATCCCGACTACTATTTGGTCCTTTAGCAAGTTGCACCTCAACCAGATGCTTTTAGCAGCCATAAACAAGCTTCTGTATAATTGTGGTTTAATATTTGATCATTCTTCTTGGCAGAATCGGTAGAGTTCATTTTAATTAGTTGGGTTCCTGGCACGAATGGATTTTATGCACAGTCCACCAATGTTCAGTAGGGTTGAGGTCAGGGCTTTGGGAAGGCTGTTTCAGAAGTTTATTGTTAGCCTAATTTATTGATTCCAAAATCAGTTTTGATGTGTATTTGTGACTGTGCCAAAATAGCTCAATCTTTGTCTCGTCTGACCATACAATTAAACTTTTCTCCTGAAGTCATTTGACGTATTAATTGGGCAGATCCAAATTTTAGTCAAGATCGAAGGTGTTGAGTTTGGAGCAAGGGCTTTATTCTTGTTGGTACCCTCAGTCTTGTGTTGTTTCTGAGCATCATTATCAGTTTGCTCTCATCTGAGGGTGACAGTTTGGGTTTTTTTCCAGTACTTGGCAAATCGGTGACACATTCGAATAACTTATTGTTATGTACAACTAATTGAACTGATTACTGTGGACTGGCAGGTGTTTAGAAATGTCTCCAAGAGACTTTCCTGGGAAAATGCAATGAATGAAATAAATGAAGTCCTTTCAAATCTTAAATATTAGTTGGTGGAATTTGAAAGACAACAATTCTACTCTACAATGTATACATTAGATTTTGTATAATGACCGGTCCCTATAAAATCCTATAAATACTGGAAAACATTGTTTTTGTGTGGCTGATGTAATGTTTATAATTTGCAGTCATCCTGATTAATCTAAAACAGTGACAACATGCACTCAATATCCATTCAATAATCAAATAATAAAGAATTGCAGATAGATAAACTCTCTTGTCTTTTCTTATCGTTTTATTCATGTTCAAAAAGATTATGATGCTTATCTAACAAATGTAAATTACCATTAATGACTGACAGTCCTTGTGAGGTTTAAATAGCAGCTATGTGTGCAGTGCTGGAAACCTCTTTCTTTTGAATCTTAACTTGAGAATTCAAATGAAAAGATGCACAGAGCAAGTTCAACACTTGGAATCAGCTAAACAAGGAAAAAGGATTTGCCTGGTCATGAAACTGCTTGTCCATGAATTATCCAATTACTTTTGACCCTCTGAAAATATGGAATGATGTGTAAAGGGGGTTGTAATTCCTAAAAAACACTAATTCCAAATTTTTCTGAAAAGCTTGAATTAATATTGAAACATTGCAGGTCAATCACATCTTGATTGTTTGCTTTAAAATCCACTGTAGTTGTGTACAGAAGGTAAACTATCAAATAAAATTCACCATTATCAAAAATAAGCATCAAGATCTAACTGTATAAAGATCTGATGTATACAGTATGTATTGTTGCGTGTATTTCTACTCTTCAGTATCGCTATTTGTACTTGAGTTTAGCTCTGGGTATTTCTTCCTCCACCGGATGTGTGTCAGGGTGATTACACTGTAGTATTCATTCAACCAGCATTGTGGACCTAACACTCAGTGGATGTAACATACAGTAGAAGCCCCCAGTTGGTGTTTTTAAGCAGATTAACTGATGACAGTCTGTCAGTTGAGTGTGTTGTTGCATAATTAACAACTGCTGACACATGTGTCATCAGCAACTTTCTCATTTATTGCAGGTAAGTCAACCATTTTCCATTAAAAATTGGACATTTATGGTTCCTTGATCTGTACTTGAAAAAAAGGACTATTTCTGCTAGATGCAAGAGTCCTCTAGAGATTATTTTAGTAATTATCAACATAAAATAACCACCAGAGCCTTAATGACATGTACATTCAAGTCCCCGGACACTGGTGGGCATATGGAGCTGTCATCTGGTAGGAAGGGTTACTCTGACCCCACTTCCTGAACCGCTGCAGGCCGTTATTAACTGCCAACATGAAAGGATCTGTTGTTTCAAAGAGCATTACGCAAGAAATAATGAGAAAGTCAGTTCACCACCAGAGTAAAATAGTAGTAACCCAGCGCTTATCATTTCAGCTCCTATCTGGTATTGCCATAATTTCTCCAGGAATCAAAATAGTGGAACATCTTCAACTCAGCAATTTTAAGTAAAACGAAAAGTACAGGAAGTAAGCTTATATTTTCTAGATAATAAAATATTAAACAAGAAAAAAAATAAGAAAATACTTGTTTCTGTGCAGTATGTTATCCCTGACTATGAAGAATTGCTGTGAAACACTTAAGGATAGAGATAAAATCTCGTTAAAGGGTTTATTAATAGCTAATCATGAAGTGTCGTCATCGATGATGTCTGCAGATTAATTATTTAAGCCACACTGGCCAAAGATTTACTTCAAATAGCTGCTGGATTATGTTATACTCTGAATCCAAATGTCTGGCAGCAGAGCACGGGTAGCTTTTTTTTTTCCATCGGCTTTCCTTCTCTTACAATCAAAAATATTCAGGCACTTAGAGTTCACCGAGGATTATGTCTGGTCAACCAATGAAGTTTTCATATGGGTTTTTTGAGAGGATTACACAGGAACATGACTACAAGTGCTGGAGAAAAGGTGCTGGGGGGGTGGGGGCAAGTCGAGATCCGTGGACGTTCCGAGAAAGAAAGAAGTCATGAATCAGTGTTATAAAAAAATAATGTGGAAGATTGGAAGGAATACGATTGTCTAATGTGTGTGTGTGTGTGTGTGTGTGTGTGTGTGTGTGCTGTGTCGTGTGTGTTGTGTAGAGTGTGTGTGTGTGTGTGTGTGTGTGCTGTCTGTGTGTGTGTGTGTCTGAGGCCCCCAAAACAAGTCTAGGTAGCATGTGATGTGTATTAACTATATTGTTTGAATGGATCCTGTAGCCTCAAGCACAGACTGTTATAAAAAATAAAAAAAAACTAAGTGGTTAATGTCTACAGTTTTTGATTAATTATTTTTTGTTGATATTATAAAAACCTCAGCATGCACAAATCAGTCAGGTAATTCCAGTATTTTATTTATATGTGACTTTGCCCTAATTACCAACTATCCTTCTGTGTGATACACAATCATGCTCACTAGATTTGCAAGGTATATGAAAATACAGCACTCCACCTTCCCGTCTAAATATGTTTACTACTTTATCTCAAAATCCCAAATGCAAAAGATCAGATTTCAAAATGGGACTTCACAAACCAAAAGGAGACCTAGCTCTATTTCATACACAGTCTTAGTCGGTCTTAAATCTTACATCAGTACGTCTTTATAAAGCTGGACCTACAAACTGACAAATTGCTAACAAAAAAAAGTAAATTAGCTTGATAATGGGTAATACTTTCTATTAATATAATATTAATATGTTTATGCTAGCCTTTTATCACTGGCTTCTACCTCCTACCTTAATAATAGACAGCTAATGTGGCTACCAGGAAATTGCTAATAGTCAAACAGCTGAGTTACATTGAACCTTAAAGCAGATTCGAGCACAGCTTCTTATTTTTTATAGACAATGCTTTGCTTAACAATGATTTCACAAAGATCAAAGCGCTGTAAAGAGAACTATACAGGAAACCGAGCGTGTGCAACAGAGGCAGAGGTGTGTTATTACATGGCTTTGGATGACGGTGATTAACATAGCATATTGGAAAAACAAAAATATCTAAAATCATTCATAACGATAATTTATAATGAATTTATAATCAATCTTTTTGAAAAACATACAGGTAGTAATTGCTGCATGTGTGACAATGTCCCACATTCAGATTGGTTTGCCCATTATTGAAAATGTGTATAAAAATAAAAATAAGAGTTTAATAATGTTTGTTATATAAATGAATAAATTATACATTTCAGCAGGTTTAATTCAAAATATTAATAAAGTAAAAACGTGCAACAGGCCCAGTTGGTCTTATTTTAAATCCTTTGGTGAGGAGGAATGAAAAGAGAGACCCAACCTGGGGTGCTAATTCCTCTGCCACCCTTTTTAATAGAACCAGAGAGGGATTTCGGCTCCTCATGACTGACCCCAGGCCAGCCGAGCACAAACACAAGATAAAACATCAGTCGGCTGCCTCAGGTCGACCAAACTCTCTTGACTGTCAGTGATCTTGACTGTCAGATGTGGAGCCGATTATATAACCCTGACAACATGAGACTGCACACGCACACACACAATACACAGCAACACAAATGCTCTTGTTGAGCAGCCACAGGACAATCAATGGTAATGCTGAACACAGCTGCTCCTCCAATCAGTTCATTGAATTTTAGAAATCCCACTATTTGTACACAGTGTGATTTACAGAAAATGAATGGACATGTGAACACTATATTCACATTCATCTTACCAATAACAATGTACACATAGCACATTACATATTAGCAAAAACATATTTGTTTTGAAGAAACCACATTTTTACAGGATTAGTGTTTCACTATAATCTGGATTAAAGAGGGGCTGTGCATCACTGCTCTTTAGAAATCACTATTTTAAATCATTAAACCACACACTTTGACCAGAATAGGATGTACCGGTCTGAGGCCACTTCATACTTCACATGATTTACATTTACACGACATATTAAATATTTAAGTTTATCAAACAGATTCAAATATTAGACAAAGAAAAAACAAGTAAAGACAAAAAGCAGCTTCTAAATGAAGGTACTTAAAATTGCTGCTAAGAGTGGCCCAACCAGTTATTAGGTTTAGTGAAATCACTTTTTCACACAAGGCCATGTAGGTTTGAATTTTTTTTTCACCTTAATAACAGACTGCTTCTTTTTTGTATGCTGGAGTTTTAGCCTGTATTTTCGGATGGCACGGTGTTCACAGACAGTGTTTTCTGGAAGTGTTCTTGAACTCACAAAGTGATTTCTGTAACAGAAACAGGGCAGTTTTTAATTCAGTGGGACCAGAGAGCCCAGATATCACACAGGCATCCAATTTTGAGTTTCGGCCTAGTCACTTGCACACAGAGATTTCTCCAGATTCTTTAAATCTTCTGATGTTGTGTGCGGTAGATGACAAAGACACATTTTTACATTGAAGAAAATAATTCTGAAAGTGTTACACAGTTTTTTGCAGATTGATGAACTTTCACCCATCTTTACTTCTAAGAAACTGTACCTCTCTAAGATGCTCTTTTTTAAAATCTTTTTGACACATGTTGCTGTAACCAAATTGAAAATCAGTTATTTACTATACATGAAATAATAAAACGTCTTAGTTTAAATATTTTATATGTTTTTTATGTTCTGTTGTGAAGTGTGGCTTATTAGATTTGCATTTTTTATATACATTTTGCACAGTGACCCAACTTATTTTGGAATCACTGTTGTATACTTAATTTCTTTTCTTTTTTTAAAGTTCTCACTCTTCATTGGTGCACAGTGTCTTCTACAGCAGCCACATAGATGAATCACACTCTACTACATAGACCAACAGCTCTTACTATTAATTTGACCTCAGTTGTATTTTACACATAAACATTAATTTTGGCCTAAAGCAGCAGGCCAGTTTATGCACAACATCCAGTCATCAGTTTTTCTAACCACACAGGGCCTGGACGCCATCGCAGTTGACACTGGGCAAGAAGGTGGACACACTGCACAGGTTCCCAGTCTATCACAGAAACAATCCATTCACACACAGAATCACCAATTAGCCTAGCATGAATCTCTTTGGATATCTGCATGGACTGAAGGAGGTTTTAGCACCCCCAAAGAAAGGCTACTCTATATCGCTGAAAGTAGTATACCCTGCTTTAAATACAAATGAAACGTTGCTTAGCATTTGCTGATTTCAGTTTCAGTCTATTAAAAAGAAACTAATATTATAACCATCAGTGGCGGTCCTAGCCTGTTTTGATCGTTGCCTATGCCATTCCCACTATGCGCTGGCATGACGTCGGGGCAGCACGAGTACGAGCATTTTTGTTTGTTTGTTTTTTGTCGATGCCCGTGATGCCGCCCCCCACCACGATGCCGCCCGGGCAACCGCTCGTTTCGCCCGTATCAAAAACCTCTATGGATAACCATTTAGCTCCACAGGGGTTATTTTTGACCTTTCATAATGTGGGCATTTGGCCTCAGTAGCTTTGGATTTTGTGTGGCTGCTAGAAATTAATGCTTTGATAACTGCTCGAGATTACATGGTGATCTTGAATCTCCTGAGCAAATCAGATCAGAGCAGAGTCACTGGGAAAACAGAAAAAAAAAAAAAAAAAAAAGGAAAATGTTGATCCCTTAACACAGCCAATCCAGTTATGAGGTCTGTGCTGGCCCTGAGAGGACATTGCACTTAAAACAGATAAAGATGGGGGTGATTGACAAAATAAGTAAACACAGTTAACTAAGTTTGAAATCTGTATAAACGGTTTGTGTTTATTTATCTGCCACTTCTGTGTGTAACTGTGTCTTCATATGTTTCTGTTTATGCGTGAATGCTGACAGACGGAGTGAGCGAGAGGACGTCAAGGTCAAGAGCCCCTTGGGAAAACCAAAAGCCAACTCGCAGTTTGGCCTTCATGACTGTGCATAAGCTTTTCCGCTACAGTATGTTTACCGAGGAAAATAAATGTGATTATCGAGGCCGTTCTCTCATTAATGTGACATAACATGTGGTCTAAAAATAAAACTAATTTTGAGCTGCCTTTTTGTCAGATTTGTAACAATTATTAGTCGGATTTAACATGCCTACGTCAAATCGCTCGTGGAAAACAACGGGATTTAATTCAAAGAGGGATCAAGTAGAGTGTAAATTAAAGCTAAATTTATTCTAACTTCAGCTTAGAATACTTGATCATACTCATTGTTTCCTTTATGTCTGACGGTCTCACAAGTGTTTAGATTTTACACCGTTGCCCTACATTAGTCATAAAAAATTAGGTCTTTGAGGTCTTTTGGGTCTTTTTATAACAACAGAAAATTAGGGAACACGTATCAACTGGCAGCTAAACTTCATCAAGAACAAAAGATTTCTTTCTTCTTACAGATGTTAACATCGAGAATCTTTGAAGGGGTTTTTTACTATCACACACGACGATTCGTTTAATTCTTTCAAGGCTCATGAATCCACCACATTTAGTCTGCATGCTTTCTATTTTATTTCATTTCAAAGTTGTTTAAAGAGAGGACAAGAGTGTTGGTGGCTTCTACTTTTTTCTGACTTTTTAGGTTTACTGTGTTTTTCCTGTGCGTCTGGCGCTTAATGTCATAGAGACTTTTGAAAATGTAAAAACATAGTGCACATAGTGAAATATGAGTTTATGATGAAAATTATAAAGAGCAGGAATGAGAGAAAACATTGAAATAATAATAGCAGCGCTGCGGGGATATGAGGACATCTACCGGCTGAACAAATGCACACAGTAATCACAGTAAAGATACTAATAACTGATTGATAAACTTATCAAAACACAATCTAGCTAGACGCTCCTCATTGATTATATAAATATAACTCACAATCAAACCATAATGTAGCATAATCATTAAAAAACAAACACAAAAACTGATTTTGCTGTGCAGTTATAGGTTGGTCAAAATTCACATCTCAGGTTTTTGTTTTTCGTCAATTCAATCTTCCTCCACTAGATGTCGGCACAACTCTGTCTCATATCCCAGGTCTGTAGCTTACTACAAAAGCTGACAAATCAAGTTGTATTTTACACGCGAACACATGAACACAGTATTTGCCTCTCATTGAGTGAAAAAAACAAAACAAAAACGGAAATGAGTTTGAATCTACTTCTACTTCTTTAAATCCCATTTTACCTGCTTTCAGTTTCTGAGAAAGTATAATAATAAAAGTATTAATAATAATGAAATTGTGTATCATGACAAAACAAAACGACATGTGACTCCGATAACTGATTCATGAAAATTCTCTGAAGGGTAGACAATTGTTGAAACTGAATTATTTTTCTCTCTTTATTAGAAAAAATTGCTGTCACTGAAAAGTCCTGCAGTTACTGTTTATTTCAGCCTCACCACTGGATGGCAGTATCTACTTTTAAAACGTCAGTTCACTCATTTCATTCAGCTTTTCTGTTTTCTGTCGTTTCATGACGTACTGGGGTTTTACTGATGTTTTTTAAAGTTTGTGACTCTCTCTCCCTCTCTCTCTCTCTCTCTCTCTCTCTCTCTCTCTCTCTCTCTCTCTCGCTCTCTCTCTCTCTCTCTCTCTCTCTCTCTCTCCTCTCTCGCTCTCTCTCTCTCTCTCTCATTTATATATATATATAGTATATATATAATATATATCTATATATATATATATATATATATATATATATATATATACGCACAGTCATGAAGTTAACTATATATATATAGTTAACTGTATATATATAAACTACTGGGAAATAGCAGTGGTTAACAAAAGCGCATTGTTTAACTGTTAAAACGCATTGTTTTAGTGTCGTGTTCTGTGGAGCTGTCCACTTGATTGTGGTGCTGAATGGAGGGTGGGCGGGGGTCATTTTAAAAACTAAAATTCTGCATGTTTCTTTCCTTGTATGGGTACTGCTGCTCGTGATCGCAAATGCATTCCTTGCGTTACTGAATTCAGAATCAACCAGAGAACTGAATATGTGCTCCTCTGTGTGTCCGATTAGAAAATTATTCTACTTTTAGCTTTGAATCAATTATAACCGCTGAAAATCTGGTAAAAACTGTTTAACATTGAGAAGGTTAAACTGAGCCATGAATCTTCGACTCTCCTTTCAAGTAACTCAGTGGACAGCAGTGCGCACTCGGGATTTTATGTTTAATTAGCATAAAAGATCTGCTGGAGAGCAGCAGGACTGTGCGTCACAGCCATTGGCGAAGGTGGGAGGGGGATACCTATGGGAGCCAACAAACTGCAGTGTGTACTCCTTCCTCCGCCGACAAAAAACATCTTGCCTGATGCGAAATGATGACTTAGCTCACAGCGTTACAGGTGACCGGAGACAGCTGGGAGTGTCTGGGTGCCGGAGGGGCGCAGCAAACGGACCTAAAACAGCCAGAGCACTGATGGAGCCGGCACTGTGAGGAGTGGGTGAATCCCCAATCTGGGAGTGCTGCCCGGGGCAAGCGCGTCACCTGAATGACGGGATATGAGACAATGAAGCAACTAAGGACGGCGGGGATAAAACGAGTGCAAGTCACACAAGTGGAAACGCGTGTGCGATGACGAACAGCGCAAGCGACAGAGAAGAGGTAAAGCAGAGAAAAGTTACTTAGTTAATTGGAGTGCCGGAAAAGAAAACACCATTTTTAAAAGAACATACACACATGTGCCAAGTGTGCGTAATTCTGTGAAAAGCAAACTGAGGAAGCAGAATTTCTTTTTCAAAAGTCAAGACTTGAGTCAGAAAAGGATAAAATCATGGAGCCGGAGGTGACCACAGAGGGCCAGGGCGCTAATATGGCACAGTCTGCCGCCTCCAAATTGTCCCAGATGGGTGAAAGAACTAAACAACTGGGCAATGTAATGCATGACCCAGAACGACAGAAACGGATTATTCTAGTAATAGTCTGCATAGCACTTTTATTAGACAACATGCTGTACATGGTAATTGTGCCAATTATACCCGATTACCTTGAAGAGCTACAGAATGCAGCGGATCAAAGCCAAGCTGTTGCAACCAACTCCACTAATAGCACCCACAAGATCACCAAGGGGAACTTCGATCTGCAGATAGGCGTTCTTTTTGCCTCTAAGGCCATCCTGCAGCTCCTGGTCAACCCGCTAAGCGGCACGTTTATAGACAGGGTCGGGTATGATATCCCGCTCTTCATCGGACTAAATGTCATGTTTCTCTCCACTGTTATTTTTGCCTTTGCTGAAAACTACGCGACTCTCTTCCTGGCGCGCAGCATGCAAGGCCTAGGCTCTGCTTTCGCCGACACATCCGGGATCGCTCTGATCGCAGACAGGTACACAGAGGAGGCAGAAAGGAGCAAAGCGCTTGGCATTGCCTTGGCTTTCATCTCTTTTGGGAGTCTTGTGGCGCCCCCGTTTGGAGGGGTCCTCTATGAATTCGCAGGGAAGTCGGTGCCCTTCGTGATTCTGGCCTGCATCTGTCTCATTGATGGCATATTATGTCTGACTGTGCTGAAGCCCTTCTCTAATCGTGAGAGAGAAAACATGCCAGTTGGTACCCCCATATACAAACTCATGATTGATCCTTACATAGCTGTTGTGGCCGGTGCTCTGATCGTTTGTAACATCCCCCTCGCTTTCCTCGAGCCCACTATAGCCAACTGGATGGAGGACACCATGCATTCCAGCCAGTGGGAGATCGGCATGACATGGTTCCCTGCATTCTTTCCTCATGTCCTAGGTGTGTATCTCACTGTGAAATTAGCAGCCAAGTACCCCCATCTGCAGTGGTTTTACGGGGCTATAGGTATGGTATTTATAGGCGCAAGCTCGTGCACAGTGCCAGCCTGTAAAAACTTTGGACAGCTGATGATTCCGCTGTGTGGCATCTGCTTTGGAATCGCCTTCGTGGACACGGCACTTCTACCAACTTTGGGTTTCTTAGTGGATGTGCGCCACGTGTCAGTGTATGGCAGTGTGTACGCGATTGCAGACATCTCCTACTGCGTGGCGTATGCCCTGGGGCCCGTGGTGGCCGGACAGATAGTGCACGACCTGGGCTTCGTTCAGCTCAACTTGGGCATGGGGCTCGCCAACGTACTTTACGCACCGGCGCTGCTCCTGCTGAAGAACGTGACACAAATGAAGCCTTCTTTCTCCGAGCGAAACATGCTTCTAGAAGACGGTCCAACGGGACTGTATGATACGATTAAGATGGAGCAACGGGAGAAAAAGAGAAAGGGTTTGTGTACAACGATCGACGAGAATGGCATTGAGACCTTTGCTCGGCGCTCTTATTCAGAGGAGGAATCCTCTGGGGGAGAGTATGCGTAAAAGACCTTTAGCTGGGTGTTAAACTATCCAAGTGCCAATGTAGAGTTGTCTGTATCATGTCCGATTCAATCAATTCCATAACACTATTATGATTGTGTAACAATATCAATTATTTACCGCTTCTGGTGACAAGTTCTCTGGGTTTTGTCAAATTGAGTAGGTTAAAGCTTTAGCAGAAAGGTGCTCGCTTGCGTTTCTTTATTTAAAGGTGAGATTCCTGTGAAAGATTTTGCTGAGATAAATGTATATTCATTAAGAGTATTTATCATTGTATCGGAAACTGACTCATATCGTGTTCAGGGATTGTGCAAATGTGTTTGAACAAAAGAAGAAATGTAATGCGTCTTTCACTGTAATCTGTATTGTATGTCACACGGCATTTGAGAAAGGTGGGGGAAAAGGTGAAATCTGCTTTTGCGTTTTATTAATTTTTTTTCTGGAATGCATAGGAATGTATAGCCTCACTGTATGATGATCCGCGACTGTACATAAATGTATATTCATGTACATAATTAAATCATCATCATGCGAATGATATTGTTTATTGAAATGGTTTATTTAGGGTACAAATTGTAATTTTTATTCTGCAATGTTATTTTCCTCTATAAATGGAGATAATATATACTTAGAAAGTTATCGCAACTGAAGAATGATATTTAAATGTGTTGTTAAAACACGAAAGTGTCTCATTTAAAGATTCTGACATGTTTTGCCCGTGGAAACAAATTGGTTTGAAAAAGAAAATCTGAAATTAAAGTTTTTAAGGCCAACATATTTGTGGTGCTCTGATCCTTGACCGTGAATTTCAAATAAAGAGAAGCATTTGATTTTACAGTGAAAGTGTAACTGAAAATTTCTGGGGAAAATGTCATTGGTTCAAAATATTAATAATTTCAGAGAGTTTTATGGTTTATATGAATAATAGGGTCCATTGAAGCATCTTGTTGGTCACACAAATATCTGCTCATAACGTTAAATGGCGTCATCTGAATCGGTCAGGTGCAGTCAGGTGAAAGGAGTCGTGCGCCTAAACTGTTCTGCGTGTAGTGTTTGTAAATTTTGAAAGCCAAAGGGGGAAAAAATCCACGAAAAATGCGTCCTAATTGTTTTCCTGCAAAGTGCTTCAGCATCTGAGGAGCTCAGATGGCGTCTAAATAAGGTGGGGTGAGCATGTGAAGTGCCAAATAAACTTCCCGGCGAATAGCAGGACTTCTGGGAGGAGCCTGGCTGTCAGGAGGCTGAGGTATCCTCTTTTAGCATCTCTCCTGAGCCAGCCAGGGAGTTGTGCTCATGCCATGTAGGGGATTGAAAGATGCTTAAAATGAAGGATCGAAGCAGTGGCATTTTAAAGAAATTCTGTTATAAACGGATTCAAGTAAAGATGGACCAACTAAAACTACCTTCTTGAGCTCCAGGAAGAGAGGGTGTTTTTTCCCTCGCTGGTGAGTAAAAAATTCAGTTGCACTCTATTTTTTGTTGTTCTTGTTAGTTTCGCCTTAGTACTGGGAACATGTTTTCATCAAATGTGCAGTTTTGTAAGGCAATTTTCTCTCACTTCATGCATGTTATAATCTTGAAGAAAGTGCGCATTTGTATATTTCTGGCAGACAGAAACAGTCTGATCTTGTATTTTTTATCAACTTTCTGCGTGCATCATAATATTTTTCATCTGCAGATGAAAACTGATGGTTCTTAAATTGTTCTTCAGATGTCTTCATGGTTCTTTAAAGAGCCATCATACGTCAAAGAACCTTTTTATTTTGTAGATGGTTCTTCAGCTATTACAAATGGTTCTTTAAAGAAAAAAAGGTTCTTCATCCTTAGCTATCTAAGTTTGATGGTGTAAAATGGCATAAATATTTATTCACTATAATGAGGGTGTGAATTATACTGTGTGTTTTGTTTGTGTGTATGTGTGTGCGAAGGTGGAGGGCGGGTTACCTGGTGATTACCCTTTAAGAGCAGATGGTAGGAAACTGAATATTCAAATAAAGCTAGAAATACTTGCTTAAAAATATACTGGTGGCAGGGGTGGGGGCCAAAGCCTAATGAACACACTTACCAACACACTTACTTAGTTTTGGCAAAGCACACTGCTTGGGTAAATGATCTGAGTACTTGTTCATCACTGAGCAATTTATTAAAAATGTTTTTGAGCCGAATGACAGGGAGAGAGAGAGACGTTAGAACACGTCGTACTATGGCAACCTCCCGGGAGCGGATGGAGGGGGTCAGTCGTTGGGATGTGCATGCGCAGGCAGATCGCGCGAGCGGTGTGCCTTGAACTTTCTAAGGGAAAAACACTTTCTCACGACCGGTGACAGCGAAGCGGATAGCAGTCTTGAGCACCTGCTGGTCTTTGAAGATCTGGATTCTGGGACTGTTGGAAAAGGTAAAACATTTTCATTTCCACTGAAAGAAATGGTTCTTTAAAGAACCATTGTTTGAAAGGTTCTTTGTGGCACCAAAAAAGGTTCTTCTATGGCATCAGCCTAAAGAACCACTTTTGGTTCCAGTTGGCACCTTTATTTTTCTGAGTGTGAGTGTGTTGGTTTCCGATTGTCACTGTGACTGCCATTTATATTAATAAGTGTCGACTTTAAATAATGACTGTAGATTTTGTTTGTGGACAGAGAGTTCCTCTTGTGACTCCACCTGCTTGATTGCCCGTCTACACCGCCAACATGCCAGTTTTCGACCGAGACGCCTCCGAAGATTCAGGGGGCCGAGATGTAATTACATCTTCCATCTGCCTTATAAGTACACCGTATATGTTTTTCTCAATTCTACAACAGATAAATTTACATTTTACGATTAAAGGTTGCAAAATCAAATAAGGTCTAACAACATTTCAGGACATAAAAGTGGCTTTCAAAGGATTACGCTGGAATTCATGGGCAATTTAATTGGAATTTAATTGGAATCTCATCGATTCCTTAAATATTTGCTTAATAGCATGCGCAATCCTTGCATGGGGAGACTTACGTCATGTTTAGTCAAGAATTTGGAAAAAGGAAAACTGGTGATGAGAAGTGAAAGCTTTTCATCCCACCATGTTCTCCAGGCTCTGCCAAAGCTGCCGGTGCCCAACCTGAAAGACACACTGGACATGTACCTGAGGTGCATGAAGCACCTGCTCACAGAAGAACAGTTCAACAAGACGCAAAACATAGTGACGCAGTTTGGAGCCCCTGGAGGAGTGGGGGAGCTACTACAGAGCAAACTCACGGAGAGGAGCGAAAACGTGGCAAACTGGGTAAATAAAAATTAAAAACATAATTTTAATGTTACAAGACGTTAATTAATAAGTGAAATATAGGTATTTAAGAAACAAAACTCTGTGTTTTGGATGCTTATACGTTTAAAAATGTTAAAGTTTTAAACCAAATCTTGAAGACATTACTGATGTCGATAAACCTTTTAGAAAGGTTGTGAAGCATGATGCTGTTTTATCTGCTTTTAATGGTCCAGTCCCTTTTTTTTTTCTTTTTTTTTTACCTTCAATCCTGTTTGGTTTTTGCTTTTTGTTTTTCCACCATAGGTTTATGACTACTGGCTGAATGATATGTACCTGAACAACAGACTTGCTCTACCTGTCAACTCAAGTCCTGCAATGGTCTTCCCACAGCAGAACTTCATGGCTCCTATTGACTCTTTAAGGTATGCACACCTGAGACGAGTGAACCACGAAAAAAATCTCATCATTTGATACAACGGGACAGACGAAGCCTCTGCAATCCACTAGTAGACAGAATCCTTTCTTCACTGGTGTAGAAACAGTCTCTGAAAGAAAAAAAAAATATCTAATTGCTCGTGTTACAAGTTGTCGGTGATTTTGGTTATTCCAGCACAAAGACTGACAAATAATAGTGAACTGTGAGAATTGCTTTTCTACCAGATTTCATTGATTATACAAATTTGAACACTTCCCTCTTGGCTGGACACTTTCAGAAAGGGTCATTACTCAGAATGCCTCGAGGTCCGAAAACTGTGGTTTGGTTAACATGGTATTGATCTTTTACCGGTTCCTTAACCACATGATTTACATGAAGCATTTATGTTGTTAGGTGTAATGAAGCTACACAATTAATCAAGAAAAAAAAAGTGTGGTGGCAAAAGAGTGACCAAGTACAATGTGTGTGTTTTGTGAAGCATTAAAACTGAGCAGAGATATTCTTTCTAGATTTGCTGCACACTTAATATCTGGAGTTTTGGAGTACAAGACTCACCTTGATGAGTGAGTTAACATTTAATTCAAATTGTCACAAAAGAATATTCTTCACTTTCAGTTCTTGTGTAGAGAAAAAGCCTGAAAATGTTGTGTATGTCTGCGTGTAGCCGTGACCTGCCTGTGGACTATGCCCGGGGCCAGCTGGCAGGAACGCGTCTGTGTATGGAGCAGTATTATCGTCTCTTCACCTCCTACCGTCTGCCAGGACCTGAGAGGGACACTCTCGTAGCACAGGAGAGTAGCGTGATGCCAGAACCTGAACATATCATCGTGGCGTGCAAAAACCAGGTCAGACTTGGAGAAAACAGACCCAGGGCAAGAGCCATTTCTTAGTTCTCCACCATATTACATGGTCTTCATCCAACGAGAGATTGGTTAGCATGTAACACAGCACATTCCAGATTTCTCATAGATATGCATTACAATTTGATTGATAGATTGAATCTTTATTTTGAACATGTTGAAAAAGTACAACAACATAGAATTAAAAGAGACAAATGAACAAAGCAAAACAAAAGGAAAACGAGCAACCACAACTCAAATAACTTTCATGTTCAAAAAGGAGCAGGAAGAAGCATAAGCTTATTTAATCCCACCCCTTTTCCACTATCTAGTAATCAATAGACTACAGAAATACCTCCTTGCAATTACATTATATGTCATGTGTAATTTTTTTTTTTATATATATATACATATATGTTTCTATCTATCCATACATACGTATATACACATCACATATACACATTTTCAATAAAATACAATATATATTATATATGTTATATATTATATATATATATTATTATATTTTCTATCTATCCATATACACACTATATACACATTTTCAATAACCCCAGTAACACCTCAAAGGATACACAACCTACAGATATATATATACCCATACCAACATACCCGTGCACCCGCACACACATGAAAATATTGGACAAGAACACCCTATCAAATCTCTACCTTTCCCTGTACCCTGTAAAAACCATATCCTTAAACCGCTTTTTAAACTGCTGCCATGCTTCGGACATTGCTTCATATCTTTACTTAGTCTGTTCCACAGCTTCACTCCACACACAATTTTGTTCTTTATGTTGGAATGCTAATGAAAACAGAACAGATCACTTCACAATAGGGGTGACACAGTGGTGCAGTGGTTAGCATTGTCACCTCACAGTAAGACTGTTACTAGTTTGAACCTACTATAGTAAGAAGAAATTCCTTTTGATGTAACTAGGTCGGGCTTTTCTGTGTGAAGTCTGCCTGTTCTCCTCATGTCTGTGCAGATTTCCTCCCACAGCCCACAAACAGATTTGTTAGGTTTGGTTGTTCTAAATTGGCTGTCTGTGATGGAAACTTGATGTTTACTTGAATTAAGATCATCACATCCAACTAGATTTAATAAAGAGTGTAAATAAACTAAGGCTTTATTATCAGATTATCAGTTGAGCTAATTCAAACAGAAATTAGGAAAAAGAAAGAAAGAAAGAAAGAAAGAAAGAAAGAAAGAAAGAAAGAAAGAAAGAAAGAAAGAAAGAAAGAAAGAAAGAAAAACGATTTTATAATAATAATGGATTGCATTTATATAGCGCTTTTCAGGGCCCTCAAAGCGCTTTACAATTCCACTATTCATTCACTGGTGGAGGCAAGATACAGTTGTAGCCACAGCTGCCCTGGGGCAGACTGACAGAAGCGAGGCTGCCATATCACGCCATCGGCCCCTCTGGCCATCACCAGTAGGCGGTAGGTGAAGTGTCTTGCCCAAGGACACAACGACCGAGACTGTCCGAGCCGGGGCTCGAACTGGCAACCTTCCGGTTACAAAACAAACACCCAACTCTTTGCGCCACATCACCCTTATATCATGTGCCCCACTATTTGTTACACTTGCACAGTTTTTCTGTGGCTTTAAACTGCTTCTGAGGGAGTCATACCATCTGTGCAGGTACTCCTTGTTCTTCTTGCTCTTTGTGGCTCTGGCTAAGTTTGGGGCTCAATGCTAAAAGAATCACTTAGATGTTATTTCACAATGTCAGGAAATTCTGAAACAATGCATATGTCCACATGATTAGGAAAGTTAGTCAGTACCAAAGATTCCTAAAACTTTGTGGCTAATCTGAACCCTTTGTCCAGTTCTTTGTGCTGGATGTGATGATCAACTTCCGGCAACTGAATCAAAGAGATTTGCTGACTCAGCTGGAGAAGATTGTCAAGATGGCTGACAACGAAGAAGAGCAGCTCCCTCCTATAGGGCTTCTCACTTCAGATGGACGGACAGAGTGGGCTGAGTCTCGTAGTGTACTAATGAGAGGTACATTTCAAAAGGGATTTTATGTGGACTGCCAATAAAAACTCTTTTATATGAGGTGCCTCTCAGATGGACTTTTGTTTTCCTGTAGAGTCTACCAACAGGGACTCGCTGGACATGATTGAGCGTTGTCTGTGTCTCGTCTGTCTGGACGACGCAAGTGGACCTGAACTTAGTGACACCAAACGAGCCATGTTGATGCTGCATGGAGGTGGATTGACAAAGAATGGAGGCAACCGCTGGTATGATAAGCCAATGCAGGTAAGTGAACACATTTATCAACAAAAAAGGTTAAATTAATGTTTGTTTTATTAACTTTTTGTACATTCTGTGTGGAGACCAAAATTCTGAGTGATATTTGTTATTAAGGGAAAGAAAAGTCTGAAGAAAACGTGGGAACTGTCTAAAATAACAAAATCCATGTAATGATACTGAAAGATAAGATACGATAAGATATCTGATGTCCAAAGTGAACAATATTTTTGGAGATAATTTATTTGAATTTCAGGAGCAGGACCACACCTCTACGCACGCCCCTTTCAGTTCTCTGTCAGCCCAGCAACCACCACCAGTCCCCACTGAGGCCCCAAACCACAGCCTCAACTCATGATCAAAGCCATCTGCCATTATCTAATAGAAACATTGTCAAATCTTAATGAGGAAGTTTTTTTGCCTTCTTAATGAGGAAAATTAAATGAACAAATTCATGTTGATTTCTCAAAGCATTAAAGGATATAACTAACCAGTTCCATGGCCAATTAAGGAAATGCAAACTAAAAGTGGACGTTCCACTGGATTTAAAGCCGTCATCTCACAAAGTGGCAAAATAATTTAGTTTACTCAGGATTTCTTCACTTTAGGGGGTAATGTATGGATGTAAGAACATGTATTTGGAGCAAACAGTGCAGAGGTGCAGCAATCAAAAATTTTTATTATTAAACATTTCAGTCCAACTCAAGAAAACAACCCCTGAAAACAACCTTTCTGTAACAGTTTATTGTAGGAGCTGATGGCTGCTGTGGAGTCGTGTGTGAACACTCTGCATTTGAAGGAATTGTCCTTGTGCAGTGCACAGAGTATCTCCTCAAATGCATGTGAGAAATGACACACATCTGATTTTGGAAGTGTGCAGTATATATGAGTTACATGTTTAAAAAATACGACTATTATAAATAATTGCTCCATTTATTTCTACTCATAAGGATTGGGAGTCCATCAAAGCTGGTCAGAGCTGCAAGTGTGAGCGAGCTGCCCGCGCCACGCAGACTCCGCTGGAAATGCACTCCTGAAATTCACAAGCTCATCACATCTGCTGCTGATAAACTCCAGAGGTGTGGTTTTCTTTAGTTCCTTGTCATTTGAAGAGATTAATTAATATGAGAAGCACATGATTTCAATAAAATGTATTCTTATTTTGTCAGAATGGTAAAGAATCTGGATATAAATGTCCACAAGTTCCATGATTACGGGAAAGGGTTTATCAAGAAGCAGAAGATGAGTCCAGATGCCTACATCCAGCTTGCTCTTCAGTTAGGCTTCTACAGGTAAAAAAAAAAATTTAAAAAAAATTGTCATCTTACAGAACTGATTAAACTTACCTACATTTTGTTCTCCCTGTACATGACTGCAGGTGTCATGGCAGACCGGTGTCCACCTATGAGAGTGCTTCTCTACGTCGTTTTCAGCAAGGCAGAGTAGACAACATTCGCTCAGCAACACCTGAAGCCTTTGCCTTTGTCAAAGCAATGACTGAAAGGAAAAACAGCACAAGTGTAGGTTGTTTTTATACAGAAACTAAAGTCATACTGTGACTCAAATAAAAGCTGCTACAGGTTTAAATTAATTTTGAGTGGCTTAATCAGTTTGAGGGGGGGGTTTTTGGGGGGGGGGGTCAGTAATGCTAGTCTGTTTTCTATTAGATTTTGTCTTGATGTATTGAAGCATGAAAATCTACTTACTGTAAATTAATGACCTTAAAGACTAAGCACTGACTGTCAGTTGTTTACTTCTCCAGGACACAGAAATGATGGAACTGTTGAAAGGAGCGATAACTGCACAGACCAGTTATACACGTCTGGTAACTATTCTCTTCTTCCAGATTTCTATGACAGAGACTCACATTAAATAAATGCAGTAACATACTTTCTATTTTTCAGGCTCTTACAGGGATGGCAATAGACAATCACCTACTAGGGCTGCGTGAAATTGCACATGAAATGAAGATGGGGAAGCTCGAAATGTTCAAAGACGAAGCCTATCTTATCAGTAATCAGTTCATTCTCTCTACAAGTCAGGTATGTGCATGTAATTTTGGAATAAAATGATTCATATTTTAAAATTCAGTTCAATTCAATTATATTTATACGGTGCCAATTCACAACAACAGCCACCTCAAGGCACTTCATACTGTAATATAAAAAAACAAACAAACCATGACATGATCCTCTGTGAGCATGCACTTGGTGACAGTGGGAAGGAAAAACTCCCTTTTAACAGGAAGAAACTAAAAGAAAGTGGGACAGCCATCTACCCTGACCTTTGATCTGTATTAATACATCGTAACACTGCAGTTACTATAATGGTTATGCCCTTCTTGTTTATTCTTTATAAAATTTCTATATTGTAACACAAAAATGGTAACTGGTTGTTTGAACTAAAACTACAGTTTAGGGTTTCCTTGTAATGAATGAGGAAAAACATAATAACACAAATCAGTCTCACTACCTACCTAAACCTTTCCTAGAGCAGTATTTCATCACACCAGTAAAGCTTCTAGTAGTTTAGGACTGAAGCATTTACTCTTCCCTCAGGTTCCCACTACTGTTGAAATGTTCTGCTGCTATGGACCCGTGGTTCCAAACGGATACGGCGCGTGCTACAACCCTCAGTCAGACCATATTATCTTCTCCGTGTCCAGTTTCCATGAGAGCCAACAGACATGTTCAGCAGAATTTGTAAAGTGCTTGGCGCAGGGACTTCGGGACGTAAGGGATCTGTGCAATAAATGCAACGCTGACTGCGCTGCCACAGAGGAAAGAAAGGGCCAGACACAGAAGGCACACACACAGACCGAAACAAAGTGGGAGGAAAAATCCCTCCAGAGACCATCTGATTTGACTAAAAACAAGCAAACAGTCCCACAGGTTCTGGTGAAGACAACAGACCAGAGTAGCGTGGAGGCCGAAACTCAGACGCTACCACACGGAGAGGCACAGCCTCTGAGCAAAATTAGTAAATCATAGAAAACTGTCAGTGCCTGTGGTAATAGTGGTGATGTGATATTAAATGTGTTTTTCTGTGCTGCAATAATGTATTAGTAAGTCAATTTTAAAATATACACTGTACAAGCTGTGATACAAAATGTCATGTAGATATTTATTGTTGTAGAAGATGCTTTTTCCAGGAATTGAAATGTGGCTACTACAGGATACATGTAGCTGAGAGTTCGTGCCAGACGAATGGGTAAACCTGACATGAATCAGCCAAAGAAAGAAGTTTATTTATTGCTGACCAACAGGTCTTAGAGTAAGGTTAGTGGGAAATATTGAAAAAAAGGAAAACGAGAGATGCAAACACTGGAGGTTCATTCGTATTATCACATCTCTGCATCATCTTTGCCGTCAGTCAGTTTGACAAAGCAAAAGCAGGCTGTGAGTTATGCCAAACGGCTGATTGTCTCACAGTGTCAACCTGCAAATTGCATGCTGCTATCTAATGATTTTCGGAAGACCAGAAAACAGCAATCTTCTCCTTGTGTTGTCTTCATAAATTCTTGTGTCTGTTGTACCAGTACCATGTCAGAATCAGAATCAGAATCAGAAAGGGTTTTATTGCCAAATGTTGAGCAGGTTTACAACATTAGGAAGTTGCTGCGGTGCTTCAGTGCAAACATATTGTCATAAAAATATAAAAATAAGAATAAGAATTAAAAGTGCTAAGTGGATAGATATATACATGATATATACATGATATATACATGAGTGCAGGTGGTGATCAGTGCCAAACATGGAATGATGCAGTGAACACAGCGTAGGGTCATGTGTTAGTGGTGGGAACAGTCATACGGTTATTGTTCATGTGTCCGACAGCAGAGGGGAAGAAACTACATCTGCCAATACATCTGCTCAAAAAACAAAGTATCCTTTTATAAAATCCTCTTCATACTGTTCTGTACTCCTTATACTGGGACTCACACTGTGCTTGTGTACATAATAAATCCAATGTAGCCGTCCAAGATTTTATAAGGATACTTTATAGTTAGCCTAAAGAATGTTAAGTTGAACCAAATGTGTAAAGTTTTGAGCAGAATATTTCAATTAAAAATTAAGTTATTTATTTTTGTATCATATACAAATATATCTATATATATATAATGTTATAGAGAAGTAATCTGAAAAGTAAATATATAAAGGTTACTAACCAAAGGTGTTCACTGTATTGATGACTGTCAAAGTACTGTAATTAAAAGGCGCTGCTAATGAATAAAAGGAACAATTTAAAATGCTATCTTGCTATTAAGAGTTGAAGCATATTTCATGTCTAGTTTTTTTTTTTTTTAACCTCATATGTTTTATTATCACATGCACTACACTGCACGACAAGTTTCTCACATGAAAATGGCAATCATTTTGACCGTAAACAATGATCAACATACAGTCTGGTCCATAATTCACTGAACAAGATACATTTTTGCAGTTTTGCCTCAAACAATCAAGACGTGATTGAAGTGCAGAGTTTCAGCTTTAGTTCAAAGGGGTTTCATAAAGATTTGAAATAACTGTTTAGGAATTACACACATTTTCATACACAGTCACCCATTTCCAGAGACTTCAAATTAATTGGACAATGGTTTGTTTAGCTGATTCCAAGTGTTAAACATGCATCGAGTAGCTTTACACTGGAATTCACAATTCAAGTTCCAACGGGGTGTCAATATAAGTGAAACAGTCCATCATCAGGCTGAAAAACAAGAAAAAACAATTGGAGATACTTGAAAAGCTTTAGGATTGACCAAATCAACAATCTGATATAGTCTTTAAAAAAAAGGAATGCACTGGCCAACAACACAAAAAGGCCTGAAATACCAGAAGCAATAACAGAATTGCATTTCATTGGTTAAAAAAAACCCCAACAACTTCACAACGTCTAACAAAGTTAAAAATATTTTCAAGGAGGTAATCATTATCAAAGTCTGCAATAAAGAGATGCCTTCACAAACATAAATATAAAGGGTTTGCAGCTAGTGGCAAACCACTAATAGTTCAAATGATGACTTCAGATGATCTCCATCCAAGTGCTGAAACAGTCTTGATATTTTGTCATTTTGTCTAATCCCCTTTGAGACCTTGAAAATGGGACTGTGCATAAAAGTATCTGTTATTCCAAAGTAGCTAATACAACATTTTTGTCTCTAATTTAAAAGCAAAAAGTCTGCAATTACATTACATATTGATTGTATTGATAGTGTGATGTAAATTTACTGTTGTGGTGTGCACAGGCAGAATTTGAAAAACTGTGTCTTTGTCCAATAAATATTGGATAACTGTAACCATAAATGTCCGCTGTTAGACCCAAAACTCAATCCTCTGATTTAATAAATCACATTTGTATAGCAGGTTGTTTTTTTTTATAGTAAATTTTAAAGCAATGTTCCTTTTGGAATCATAACCTCTTTTAGAAAGGTTCCACTTAGCTTCTTAACAAAATCATTTATTGAAATACATACTGACCTTAAGAGGCTCCTGCAGGCAACCAGTTGATTTGAGCCGAGTTTATGTAGTGATCAGTTGCTCCAGACCATTGTATG
>NW_024582368.1:1360259-1369200 GCF_018398535.1 Haplochromis burtoni | reverse complement strand
TCCTTCTCACTGCTGATATCTAGAGATATTACCTATAACCCAATCAGGTTGCACAGGTTAATTTCTTTGAAAAGTATGTATGTCTTGGTGTGAACATTTGTAATAAACACTGATCAGCAGTGAGTCTGCGGTGGCGCAGAAACCGATGGTTATAGATTGCTTCTCTTTCTTTGATCTGCCCACATAGGCTAACCATGCCAGCAATCGATGCATATTGAATCAGTTACCCAGGTGACACACAACAAACAATGCCAGCAAATGCGCGGGTCACACTTTTGCTACGGACCTTATAAATCCAGCGGAGTAATACAACACAGGACCTTCCGCCTCCAGGGTCTCCAGGGTCTGTCTCATATCCAGCTTTATTGAGATTCATGCATGTCATGCTTGTCATCTGCCTTCGTCCATGTTATAAAACTTTTGTTTTGTTTTGTTTTGTTTTAATGACCGATCCAATATGTCTGCAGCCGCTCTGAGAGCGCGCGGGCACCTGTGCGTTTTGGAAGAAACACGCGAGTGGAATATTGTGGAGCTCGTGGTCAGCGGGGAGGTCGTTTTCACCTGTAACATAAATGATCTGGAGTTTGGTAAGTGTGGTTGACTGGGATACATGTAAGGTTTGTGTGATTAACGTGGAGCTACAAATCAACTTAAAGTGATAGACTGAGTGACGTCATCACGACCTGAAAACCTTTTGGTTTTTGTTTTTCCCCAAAGGCGGAGATGGAAAACTGGACCCTGTTTGCAGAGAGGCTGTTGCTGCAGTGGAGAGTGCTTACTGAAAATAAACCCATATTTAAAAAATGCAATTAAAAACTGTACATATTATGCAATTACACCACTGTATGGATTCATTTATAAACACCAGTCAATTTATTAGGTTCACATGTTTAACTTCTTGTTATGTGAGATTTTCCTGCACAACTATCTTTACATTTACAGAGAATGCTCTGGAAAAGACGTAATATTCAGTGACTAATATTTATCTGGGTGAAAATGTTTTGTAAATTCTAGAGGTCTGAGGAGAACGGCCAGCCTGCTTCGATTTGATAGGAAGATTACTCTAACTCGAATAACCAGCCATTACAACTGAGGTATGCAGAAAAGGGCCTCTGAATGCACAACATTTAAAGCATTAAAGCTGTAGATGGGCTACAGCTGCATAAGAACGTACCAGGTGCCACTTCTTTCAGCTAGGAACAGGAAAATGAGGCTACAGTTCAAACGGGCTCACCAACATTGATAAACAGAAGATTGGAAAAAGTTGCCTGGTCTTATGAGTCTCAGTTTCTAATGGTAAGGTCAGAATATGAAAGCATGAGTCTGTGCTGTCTTGTGGCAGTGTAATGGTGGGGGATATTTTCTTGAGTTCTACACTTAGGCCCATGAGACAACCTGCATGAGTGTTGTTGCTGATCATGTTCATCACTTTATGACCACACTGCACTCGGTGAGTGTAGATTGTCCTGCTGTTTATGGGTTTAACCACTAACAGACTGACAATTATCAACTGGCCGAACTGGTCAGTCCAACAAGGCTCCCAAAATTGTCCACATTCATTCTACTGCAGTGATTCTAAAATTATGGCGTGAGCATAAAGCAAAGTTACGTTATTATGATTTGTCAAAAAAGGAAGAAAGAAATGCTTAGGAAAAACTACAGTCTTTCATTTATTTCTGACCGCCGATTTTGAAAAAAAAAAAAAAAAAAAAAAGGTCACCCGACATGTTCCTCCTGACCTTTACCTCACTAACAATCTCTTTGGACTCTTCCTTAGATTTGGGTATAGACAAAACATTTTGGGTTTATGGCCATAATCCATTAGAATTTTGTGGCTTCGATCGAAATTCCATTGTAATTTCTTTAATTACAGATTTGCATAAGAATTTAAATCACTAAGATAGGCAGAGTTTCAGTGATATAAAGCCTACATTTTAATTAAAACCTCCATGCCACTGCTTGATATTGCGTTCATCTATATTTGGTTCACATGACAGGACAGCCCACATATTTTTAAAGACACATTTATGGAATTAATAGAAAATTAAGGACACACAAAATCTGAAAACAATTACAAAATAGCTCCAGGATCATTAAATCATTTGTCAGTGAGCAAAATCCTATTTCAACCCATCATAGATTAACAGATGACCTGTAACTTTACTCATCAGTTCAAACTGTTGTATGTATGCCAGGTCATTCATTTATTAAAACATATTTATTGCATATTCAAATTATTCCCTGTAGGTGCAGTTATATCATGTTGAGCACATATTTCAGCTCCCACATGAATATGTGGCTCTTTCCCTATTTACTAAACAGTCATGTATAAACCTCTTTTAAATCACTAAATATGCAAAACTATGTTTCTGCATTACTGGTTAAATCTCCCAGCTCTACGTTGGAAAGGTAAACTACAGCGCAGCTAGACAAGAAGTATAATTTTAAGGAGCTTTTCTAATATCATTTGTGTTTGATATCTGGGGATTTTAATGTGACAACCATGCATCAATATTGCTCTCTGAGCATCCAAGGCTGTTCTTTGTTTATGTGTGTGCGTGTCCCAGCGCTTCAGAAGAAAAAGCTGAGCCTTATGTCCTAAGTAGAAAACATGGCTGCAAGTCTCTGTGCCAGCTGGCTCATGTCTCCTGGTGAAGTGATGTGTGACAATAAATACACACTCCTTCACAAACAGCTAAGGTAGCCAAACAATAACAGGCTATAAAATCTACTGATGTGTTAAGTTTCAGCACAGTTTTCATACCTGTGACATGCGATTCATAGTTATTGTTAAAGTGTACCTCTGGGGTGTTTTGGGTGTGTTTCATAGCTACAATCAAAATAAATATCAAAATAGTTATTTAGCAGTATTCAGCATAACAGCAAAAGAATATTTGAAGTAGTAAAACCACTCCAATAATGATTGTCACAGTTCTGCGTGGCTGTGTGAACAATACTGGTGTACTACACTCTACCACACAACAGAAGATGCAGGATTGACCATTCTGTGGCTTAGTGCTTATGCTTAATGTTCATAAGGAACTTTTTATTCTTAAACAATTGTGTAGAGATAGGTTTTTGGTGATTCTCAACCTAAGACTAAGCCACATCAAAACAATGAAATGACCTTCTCTTTTACAAGTTTCAGTCTTGGAAGGAGCTCATGTTGAAAGCAGTGTCCATAAACTTCCTCAGCTCATTGAGGTGAGTAGATTTGTTTCCTGTCGCCGGTGCAGCCGCAGGATCTCGTCCCACATACCTGAAACAAACACGTAAGGTTTATCACCTGCAACAAGAGCTCAAATGCTTTGGCTAGTTCTCTAACTAGAAGTGAGATGATAAATAAACATTCTTACCAAATGGGTTTCTTGTTGGCAACCACTGTGAGGAAGCGTGGTCGGACATAATCATAGTAACCCATGTTCTTGTGCTCCTCCTGACACCAGATGAGCTCAGCGTTGGCGTATTTCTCCACCTCTTCACTGACCAGGTCAAACGGGAAAGGAGAGATCTGAGAGTTGGAGACCAAAAAATGACCGATGAAGAAATGACCACACAGTGTCAGTCTCATTTTAAAATCAGAGAAGAAGAACTAAAAACCTGTTCAAGCCTGATTATGGCAACATCTCTGTCCAAATTTTGCTGCTTCCTCTCCTTAGCTAATTCATAGTAGACTTTGCCTGCGCAGAAGATAACCCTCTTTACTTGGCCTGGGCTTTGACTTGCAGGGCCCTCATCAGGAATCAGTCTCTTAAATTTAGTGCCTGCAAACATAATGCATATTGAACATTAGTAATAAATGCAAATAACTACACACATAAAACATTAAAAGTTATGTCACGCTTAAAGGTAAAGCTCTACCTTTGGCAAGGTCATCAAAACTTGACCTTGCGTCCGGATGCCTGAGCAGAGATTTAGGAGTGAAAATGATCAGCTGTTTGAAGGGGAGAAGAAAAGGGAAAAAGTTTCCGTCACTGACAAACAACAGATTTATCCTGTCAGCCGTATCTTCATTGTGTGCGCTGAAAAAACTCCAGAGGAAAAAAGTTTTTATCTCTTTTTTCACGCTAATTTATTACCAACATATAGCACGCAACATCAGCACTGGGAAAACAAAACAATTCTTTAACAATCAAATAAATAAAACCCTTTGTGCTCGGTCGACCAAGTCCAGAACTTCGAAGTTTTTCCATAAAAAACCAACAATATTATCCCCTGTAGGCTTCCTCCCTAATTTGCTCTGGAACTAATTTTCTCACGCTTCGCAAAGCATCGCATTTATGTACAACAGGGGATCAGTTAAGACATTCACTGTGCCTGAAAACTGTGAGACAAAAAAGAGCATATAGAAAAAAGAAAAGACAAATGCTTTACACTTTGAAACTTTAGAGCTGAGCTAATTCTACTTTCTTTTTTTTAAGTGCAGGAACATATAGACCGAATTATGAATATCGTCAAACTGAGCCTCTTATAATAGAAACATCACATCTCACACTTTCCCAACTACGATTTTGATTTCAGTCGTGTAACAAAAAGGACCCAAAGAAAACAAAATATTCTGCAGGAAATATCAGGTGTGCTCTCGATTTATCGTCAGAGAAAAAAGTGGTTTATACGTGATGTGTGGTTTGAAAGCTCTGATCTGATCTCTTTTTTTTTTTTTTTAATTTAAAGTACTATATGACAAGCACAAAAGCAACCTAAGTGAGACATAAAGAAACCATACTGTAGTAATGGTGATGTCACACTTTACCGGTTTTCTGAATGGCAGCAAAATCTGTCGCCTGAGCACGTGACAGTAGTTAGCAGGAGTGGAGCAGTTGACCACAATCCAGTTACAGTCATACAGCTGCTGGACTTCAAAGTCTCCGGTGAATTCCTTCATGGAAATCAAATAAATGATATTAACTCTAAAGGTAATGACTTTGAAAAAAGAAATTGTAGTTCTATCTTCTGGCGACAATGCCACTTCTCATAAGTGGGCAGAAGATAGAGCACATAATTGCGTGAGTGCACTGCATCTCTCCCCTGCATACACACACACACACAAGTACAGTACACAGAGGACAGTGAATGTTAATCCTCACTAATAGTTCAATCAATAACCCCATCTGAAGATGAATCTGGTAAGCTTCTGCTGATACAGCCTCCGCTATGTTCCCTCTTTTATGTTCCCTCGCAGCAACTGGTCACTGGGGACCTGAATTGCTGCTGAATACCAACACTTAGAGGCCAAGATGAAGAGACTTTTCAACTCTACAGAAATGGGCAATCATCACTTAAGCAATCACCTAAGTAGCTATGTCTGTGAAGGTTCTCAGTCATCCAGGTCATCGTAGTCAAAGGAGCTTGCAAAGAAAAGCGTCTGGACTTCTTTAAGTTGCTTGAAGACGTTTCACCTCTCATCCGAGAAGCTTCTTCAGTTCTAAGGTCAAATGGTGGAGAGTCCCAGATATAAACCTAGTGGGAGTGACCCCCCACAGAGGGACAAAAGGACCCCCTGATGATCCTCTAATCGCCTGAGCCAAGGTGTGAAACTGGGCGTGGGTCCCAATCAGCCAGAGTTTCGGGTGTGTTCATTGTGAAACCTGGCCCCACCTTATCATGCGAATTCCTGAGGTCAGATGGCCCAGGATGTGAGTGGGCGTTAAGGCGTCTGGGAAGGGATCTCAAAACTGGATTATAGATGGCAGAGAGTTGGTGTCGTAAACCCCCGCCTCTGTTCAAAGATGGTCGCTCACAGTGGACATAGATGGCTTCTTTCACTCCTCTTTCAAACCATCTGTCCTCTCTGTCCAAAATGTGAACATTGGCATCCTCGAAAGAGTGTCCTTTATCCTTAAGATGCAGATGGACTGCTGAGTCTTGTCCTGTGGAGGTGGCTCTTCTGTGTTGTGCCATGACCTCTACATTGGAGAGACCAAACAGCCACTTCACAAGCGCATGGCACAACACAGAAGAGCCACCTCCACAGGACAAGACTCAGCAGTCCATCTGCATCTTAAGGATAAAGGTCACTCTTTCGAGGATGCCAATGTTCACATTTTGGACAGAGAGGACAGATGGTTTGAAAGAGGAGTGAAAGAAGCCATCTATGTCCACTGTGAGCGACCATCTTTGAACAGAGGCGGGGGTTTACGACACCAACTCTCTGCCATCTATAATCCAGTTTTGAGATCCCTTCCCAGACGCCTTAACGCCCACTCACATCCTGGGCCATCTGACCTCAGGAATTCGCATGATAAGGTGGGGCCAGGTTTCACAATGAACACACCCGAAACTCTGGCTGATTGGGACCCACACCCAGTTTCACACCTTGGCTCAGGCGATTAGAGGATCATCAGGGGGTCCTTTTGTCCCTCTGTGGGGGGTACTCCCACTAGGTTTATATCTGGGACTCTCCACCATTTGACCTTAGAACTGAAGAAGCTTCTCGGATGAGAGGTGAAACGTCTTCAAGCAACTTAAAGAAGTCCAGACGCTTTTCTTTGCAAGCTCCTTTGACTAAGTAGCTATGATGTCAGCACAGCCAGTAAAGCAGGAAGGTAAAGAATGCTAATCGCAGTGCAATGTTCAGAGAAATAAATGATAGACTAGAAATGATCCGAAATAAATCATGGCATTAAGAAGAGGAAACCACTCCTACTGCATGTGAACATACAGGGATGTGATCTGGATCATCTTTGGTCATTTGCAGGAAGCGTTCAGGCCGAGCTGATGAATGCTCTGGACCCTAAGGACAAATCAAGACAAACAATAAATATGCACAAAATACATGATGAATTGTGACAAATAACCCAGCAGTGTCCAAATTCTAACATGATCTCACCATTCCTTCCATTCCATGTGGCAGCAGTAGGACAATGCCATTATTGCGAACCCACTTGGCCTGTCCTGAGCTAATAAACTGGTCAATGATACACTGGGCTGTATTGTGAAAGTCTCCAAACTGGGCCTCCCAGAGGATCAAAGCATTTGGGTTAGCCATGGCAAAGCCAAGCTCAAAACCTGAAGTCATAGACATGATTATTCAGAACAACCAAATATCCTCGGCATGATATTCAGCTGCTTAGTCTAGTCTTACCTACAACTCCATACTCTGATAAGGAGCTGTTGCAGACAGTGTAAGATGCCTGGTTCTCCCACAGGTGGTTCATGGGAACACAGATACGTTTGTCAACCTCTTGGTCATGTAGAACATGATGACGGTGACTACAAAACAGAAGATGTGAAACTGAGCCAGGACGGTAAGGACTCAAACAGAAAACAAGATTAGAAGACACCCTCTGAAGCAGTCCATTCACCAGCTGTGCTTTCAGTTAAAGACTGAAATCAACATGCTAACAAGCTGGGCTAGTTTTTAGAATGATAGCATTACAGTGTTCACCTTGTTTCCCTTAGTTTAGCATGCTAACATTATTAATTATAAGGAAAAGTCACCCATTTAGCAGTTATGGGGATTTTTACTCAGGACCAAAGGGAGTGAGAGACTAACAAAAAAGCAAATAAATACAGAAAACAGATCCATGCCGCCAGCTTGACTAAAAACACCACTGCTGTACCGAGTTAGGCACTTCTGTGTGAAACATAAAAACATTTACATTTAAATAATAAATTAATGAAACAATGTTTTTTCTAACTGAGTATCTCACACTGCTAAAACGAATGCATCAATTTAAGAGGCTATGGCCCATATATATTTTTTTAAAAAGTAATAGTAACATATATTTTTAATTGATATTGCTTTTATCTGTAAAGCAAAATTATTAACTTGTTTAGTATCTACAAAAGGAAGAATGAAAATGAAATGACAATTTGCAAGAACATATAGAAATGTGATTTAAATGACCTTGAACAGGGTTTTCGGTGCCAGATAAGTTAATCTGAGTATTTCAAATCGATGCTGATCTGCTGGGATTTTCCCACAAATCACCCCTTGGTTTTACAGAAAATGATAGAAAAGAGAGAAAATATCCAGTGAGAGGAAAAGACGTTCTAAGGGTGAAAACGTCTTGTTGATGCCAGAGGTCAGAGGAGGATGGCCAGGCTCCTTCAAGCTGATAGGGAGATAAGGGCAACTTATCAAATAACCACTTGGTACAATCGATGGCATGCAGAAGAGCATCTCTGAATTCAAAACACATACAGCAGCAGAAGAACACACCAATTGGCACTCCCGCCAGCTAAGAACAGGAAACTGAGGTTCTCTCGTACACGGACTCACCAACACTGGACAATAGAAGACTGGAAAAATGTTGCTGGGTCTGATGAGTTATAATTTCTACTGTAACATTTGGATGGCAGGGTCAGAAACTGGCATAAAGAAGCATGGTTCCACCCTGCCTTGTATCAACAGTTCAGGCTGTTGCTGATGGTGGTGTAATGGTGTGGGGGATATTTTTGGGGGGTACACTTTAAGGGTCCTTAGAACCAACTGAGAATTACTCCACGGTGATCAGATCTGCAGTAAATGTGTGACTCCATCATGTCAATATGGCTCAAAATCTGCAAGGAATATTTCCAGCACTCTGTTGAACCTATAACATGAAGAATTAAGGCTGTTCTGAAGACCAAAAGAGGTTCAAGGGAGCCCAACTGCTAATAGCAGGTAGTGCCAGTAAGTTTATGCTGTCTTTAGTGATTGTGGTGAAAACAGCACTCTTCCAAGGAAATGTTCAAAGGTCTTTAATCCAGGAGATGCATTGCAAGCATTGAAGCCTGTGTTCCTAGCTCATAAAGGCACTTTCCTCTCTAGCGATCTTCTGTCAGTATGAAGCTCAACAAGAGTGGATGTGAGCAAAGACCCAAATCTTAACAAGTTTTGCCAGTCCGCTCAGTCCCACTAAGGAATCATCCTTCAAATCCAGCACGCTCAGACAGTCACTTAGACCCCTTTAAGATCACTTTCATGACATCTACACACATGCATATACTCTCTCTC
>NW_024582368.1:1353171-1360239 GCF_018398535.1 Haplochromis burtoni | reverse complement strand
CACACACACACACACACACACACACACACACACACACACACACACACACAGTGATGGATGTTATGTAATATTAAGGCAGAATAACTGCAGGAAATAACCCAAATCATTGTGCCGAATGCAATATAGTTCCTCCATGAAGACTAGATTATCATGATAGTAATCTTTTAAATAGTATTGTCCATAATTATGAGCTAATGAGGGCTCCAAATGTACTGCATAATTGTCTTGCTTGATCCTTAATCTACATTTGGAGAAGATACATTTTCTCTTCAAGAAATATGCTTATGAAATAACAACAGCATCTATTGTATTAATTAAGGTAGCACACATAATTTCACATTTCATTTTTCACAATTTGTTTGCACCCAATCCACAAAGGGAAAAAAAACTTTTAAGAGAGCTCTCTCTTAATTGCCTCATAAACAGCATGCCTACATTTATTCACTTTATTTTCACACACACTCACAAAAACACACACAGTTCCTCTGCCAGGGGGCCCCATTAGTCAGGGAAAGGGGCGCACGCTGAAGCGCATGCAACCTATCCAAACACAACGACTGAATCTATTAGTCCACGCTGTTACGTACATCACAGAAACGCAAGCAGGCCCACTCAACTGTAACATGCCAATATGCTCAGCTCCTAAACACTATGAAAGGAACCAGACTAGTGGGGGATAAAAAAAAAACAAAAAACAGTGTAGGTAAGAGGAAGAAAAAAGCTGTGAGGTAAATTACAGGTAGGAGAGCAAATACAAAAAACTGATCGGGGATTAACAGGTGATACATAGCTAAGAGTGGATCCAACATTTGACTGGGGTAATTTTTTCCCAACTAGGTGAATTGCATTGCTGAAGGGGACATCGGGGTGGGAGACATAGATGTCATTGGTAAATGCGAAGCAAAAAGAAAAAGCCCTGTAGCCTCTGGTTAGTTAGCGTGATGTATGTCGCTGTAAACTGAGATGGGGAGTGTCAGTGAAGATGAGCTGGTAGAGAATTGATAGGGGACAGACGAGACAGGCACAGAGCAAGGGAGGCTGGTTTTGTTCATGTGTCACTCGTTCCCTCTATACCATGACAACACCATGTGGGCTTCAGTGTTCCCAGGAGACTGCACTGACGTCTTTTGTCTGGCAAACTCGCTATGCCACTCTTCCCACACCCCTGCTTACTTAATTTACTATCTGTCAGAGAGTGCCATTTACCCTTTAACACTACTTAGAAATGTTGACAATGAAATATGATGGATCTTTAAAGATATGTAGTACACTTTAACAATTCAAGAACTATATCTAAAAAATGAAGATGTTCAAAATAATGAACGGTGCTCCTTATTCTTCTTAATTAAGCATGCAAGCTAATTTAGTTAGAGGACAGTTGTGTTTATGAGGA
Organism: Haplochromis burtoni; assembly: GCF_018398535.1. NCBI lineage: Eukaryota > Metazoa > Chordata > Actinopteri > Cichliformes > Cichlidae > Haplochromis > Haplochromis burtoni. The sequence goes on along the minus strand of NW_024582368.1, from coordinate 1,358,846 downwards.
CTACCCATCTACAAAAATCTATATAGCAAAAGTTAATATACCTAAACGTCTTTTGCACAATTGCGCAGAGCTCTGTAACAGACCTTTGCAGCATGGTGAGCTCCTCCCAAGACAAATGTGACAATTTAAAAAATTCAGACAGTGACTTTTTACATCTTGATGGTGCATGCTCAATCAACCAGGTAAGGAAATCCCAGAAAGTTCATTCTGTTCATCCTGATGTAGCATTTTCAGTCACTCCCTCAGCAGTGAGTTTTTCAAAGTACTTTTTCAGCACGTGTTTTTCCTCCCACTGAAAATGCTACATTCAGATAAATAGAATCAACTTTCTGGGAGTGACTCCTCACAGGCTCACCTAAAGGTCCCTCGTTCAACATCTTGCCCGCTCAGTCGTACATGTATGCCATCTTTCAGGAGGGAGCCAAAGGCTATGTACTCTCCTAGAGCCCAGTCCATCTGACGATTCTTCACTAGGTCAGCTCGACCACGCAGGATACGGGACACACCTGTAGAACCGAACACACAAACACACAGGCAAAAGACACATATGACTAAAAATATTGTGTTGTGTGGATGGAAGAGCGGTGTGATGGTTAACACTGTCACCTCGCAGCAGAAAGGTCCGGAATTTGAGGCTAACTGGGGCTTTTTTGTGTGGGGTTTATATGTTAATCGCACAATCCATTGGAGATTCTTAAGTTGGCCACAGGTGTAAATGTTTCTTTTTTGTGTTAGCCCTACAACAGACTGGCGACGTGTCTATAGCATATGTCGGCTCTCACCTTATGGCAGGTAAAAGAGGCTCCGGCCTGCCAGCCACTAACTTGGATAAAACAAATATGAATGGTATTAAATGGATGGACTGTGCTGTAAATAGATTTTTTTTTAAATGTTACAGTCTCAATAATTCTTTAGCTTTTTTGTTACATGAGCTTTCCAGTTCTGAATTTTGGAAAGGATGTGTTATGTAGATTTGTGTAATTTAAAAACATTACACTCACAAGTGTTTATGACCACCTTTCCAAAATCTCCAATACTTTGTAAAATGTAAATAACAACAGGGTGTAAGGCTTTACAAATTATTTAAATCCCTTTATTAATTTAAATAAACAGTACAAAAACAAGCTGATTTTTTTTTTTACCATTAAACTGTATCACTGGTTCTTTGTTTTGTCTATTAACAACAATTTGAAAAGCAATTGCTTTACTAGGTTTACCTCAACCATGCAGGACATGGCACAGTGGCTTACAGAGGTTTCAAAACTTGGCCCTGTCACTGTGCATATATATTCCACAGTATATCAATGTTACTGCTACCACCACTACTATGACTGATCCTCTGTCTCACTGCTTTGTTCTCTGGCATAAAGCAACCAGGCTCACCAGGGTGGATGTTAAAACCTTCCAGAGGCACTGAGCTGGCTATCTGCCCAATGTGCTGCAGAACCTCCTCGTCCAGTCCTGTAGGGAGGCAGCTCATGCTCTTGGGCTCTCCCTGCGCTGTGAAAAAATCTGCAGAAAGCAACACAATCACTCCATCGGGGAAACAGAAATTACTCACAAAAACAGTAAATAAAACATTAACTTAAAAACTAACTATAATTTTCATGGTTAACTCACTTTTTGTTTCTAAGTGGATAATTTACCTGGCCAAGGGGAGTCGAGCCAGTGCCGAATGTGTAAGATCTTTTCATCTTTAGAGCTGGTGTATGCCTCCTCACATATTTTGTCATATTTTGCAACTTCTTCCTGCAAATACATTTTGTAATAATAAATGCTACAATTTCCCTAATGCTAACTAAGGTTTGCTTTAATCACAGACCTTCAGCTTACTAGCCTAAACAGTGTGTAGCAGTGATATAGTGATATAGAGGGGGAAAGCCTCCAGAAGCATTCGTGCCTTTGCTATATATTATAAATGGAGTGTGAGTCCAAATAGCAGGCCTCACAACAGAAAGCAGTGTCCATCAAAAGCCAGAAGGAAGGAGCTGTAGTATTACTCTGCCATGTGATATAAAAAAAAATAAAAAAAAAATCAGAATGGATGTTATGGTCAAAGTTTCTGTTGTGGATGAAAAACCTCTGCAATTGCACTGAATGGCGACAGAACCGCATACTTTAACTTCACTGGGCAATATATACTCTATGTGAGGGATTGTGAGGCTAGATGACTGAAGTGAGGCAGTAAATTGAAACTCAAATACAGCTGTGCTAGCATAACATATTTAGTTGAAGGCTAGGGTAATATCTAAGTGTGATTTAATGCACATAGCCCAGCAGATGGTGATATGCCAAATAAAACTGCATACAGTAGCAGCAGCAATATACAGTATATTTAACAAGAGAAAACACTACTAGATCACAAACCTCAAATTCCTGCAGTGTCACCACTCCCTCAGCAATGAGTTTTTCAGAGTACTTTTTCAGCACATGCTCCTGCCGATGGATCTGTTTGTACATCAGCGGCTGGGTGAACATGGGTTCATCCATTTCATTATGGCCAAAACGTCTGTAACAAACCTGCAAAAACAGACACTTTAAAAATAAAACTGCTACACATACGTAAGAAGCTGTTAATCTATTTAGACTCGGCTGCGGCTGACCAGGTCAATGACGACATCCTTGTTGAATGTGGCCCTCCACTCTGCAGCTACGCGGCACACATACATGACAGCCTCGGGATCGTCCGCATTCACATGGAAGATGGGCGCATTGACAACCCGAGCCACGTCAGTGGGGTAAGGAGATGAGCGGGCCACTCGAGGATCTGTAGTGAAGCCAATCTGACAACAACCACATGCCAAAATTGGTACACTAATTTTGCTTCATTTTATGTAATACAATTTAACACACAGACAACAGGAGACAGACAAATTATTTTCCAGATATTTTTTAATAAGTGGGATTGTACTTAAGTGATGCCAAAGTTCCAATACCTGGTTGTTGACCACCACATGGATTGTACCATTTGTGGTATAAGAGGGGAGTTCACTCAAATGGAACGTCTCATAAACAACTCCTTGTCCCGCAAAAGCAGCATCGCCGTGCATCAAAATAGACATCACCTTAAAAATCACATTATAGGCTTAAAGGAAGCATTTTGCTATCATTTTTTTAGACAGTAAAAGTATTGTGCAAAAGTCTTGAGCTACGCGTCATTTCTTTATACTAATAAACCTCTGTGCTATGTGGGCGTATTGAATGTTTAAATATACAAATATAATTGAGACTGTGGGATTTGTATAAAATATTTGTATATACTGTAGAGATGTCACTCACGGGCTCTATGTCTCAAATGAAGACCCACACATAGCACAGGGGTTTACTATTATGAAGAAATAAAGGGTGGCTGAACACTGTCGCACAATGCTGTATCTGATACAATAAGGGTTACCTTCTTTCCTTGAGTGTCTCCTCTGTAGAACTGCTCTGCTTTGGTCTTTCCCTGAACCACTGGATCCACTGCCTCGAGGTGCGAGGGGTTTGCCATGAGTGACAGCGTGATGTTCTTGTCAGTCTCACGGTTAATCCTCTCGTGGTACATCCCCAGGTGGTATTTGACATCACCCGAACCCTACATGCATAAAAAATGGAGACTGAATAAAGCATCGGCTGTAAGTCCAGACTTATTTTCTCTGAGAGTTTTCCACATATCACCTCATCAGCAGCCTCTAATTTGGGGTCAAACTGACAAAAGATCTGATCCAGGTCCTTACGGATCACATTAGCCAAGACGTTCAGTCGACCCCTGAAAGTACAGTTTATAAATATATATAAACAGAAGGAAAAGACTTTAAAAAAGACTGATGTAAGAAATAGGAAATGCACATTACCGATGTGGCATCCCCATGATTACGCTGTCGATCCCTGCTGCGCTTGACTTGTCAATGATGGTTTTAAGAGCAGGAATGAGAACTTCGCAGCCTTCCAAACCAAAACGTTTCTCCGATGACCACTTTCTCGCCAGGAAGTCCTCAAACCTAGACACAATAACAGATCTTAACAGATCCCATATATGGACCACAGATGCTTGTGCTACTAACAGGTAGCTGTGAACAGCTGGTTATACAAAATATACTGGTTCTGACTGATGATAGCATATGCTCCGATACAGTAATTTATTTTTAGAATAATACTATGATGCCTTAAACACCTTGTACTCAAGCATTTAGAAAATGCATCTCACTACCAGTGTGTGTGTGTGTGTGTGTGTGTGTGTGTGTGTGTTTGTCATCAGAACAGGACAGTGACAACAGAATAAAACAAGCAAGGATACAATAAGACATATATTCACCCTAGCGAGATCATTTTAAGGACCCTGCAGTGACTTATGAGCTAATTTATTAAAGATAAAAATGAGCTCACATGAAGAATAGGGTGTGTTAACTTCCTATTTTGTTTATGTTATGTGAGTCAGTGTTGCGAGCTATAACTAAAGGTGAGGTATTGCGCTGTCACCACAGTGTGAATTTGTTTATTCACTGCTGACCGTGTGGATCTGATCAGGCGCGCTAGCAGGGTTCTCTTCTCAGCACTAGTGAACTGCATGATTCCCGGAGTCTCGAACTTCTGACGAATCCACTGACACTGGTTCACATTATTAATGAACATAAATTCAACCCCTATGTGACCGCAGTAGGATGCCTGAAAGCAAAAAGTTGCAAAGTAAAAGAAATGCACAGAAAGGAAACAGCACGACAGCTTCTCCTGTTCATCGGAGACACGTATGTACAAATACCTCTAGTCTGCGTATGATTTCTCTAAGTGGAAGGGTAGTCTCTTGTCCACCGATGAAGGTGGTGTGGGGCAGCTGGAAGCTTCTATCCAAGTCAGACTCATCAAGACCATATAAACCTAAAACAAAACCACATGAAACAAATATCTAATTAAGACTCTTAAGAAAGGCACAAGATATAATTTACTGACTCACTTTGAGCGCATACTCCAAGCTTAAACAAAATACTTTCCACCCAAAATTAAGATTTAAGTTGGTTTCATTTAATCAAATGAATCTATTACAATTTGTGTCCCACGTCACTGCAGACAAAAGCCTATACCCTATAATGGTTTTCAACAGGGATTAAGAAAGGAATAATCAATGACCTGGCAATTGAGTATTGATAAATTTTCAGTTTATTGGAAGAATTAAAGTCCTCCCAATTTTTTAATATCATGTAAGAAGAAATCGTAGTAAAGCGACCCAAAAACACTATACAAATACATATTTAAAGTGTCTGATTCCATAAATTTATCTTGTTGCTGTGGTGAGACTAGTTGAATTTAAAAAAAAGTCTTTTTTTCTTTGTTTTTAAATGTGAAAAAAATGACAATATTTAAGTTTTAATATTTACGAGGTACTCTTATACTAAAGTTAAAGATTGAATGTATATGTGTGTGTGAAGTTGCATGTACATATGTGAAAGCTGTAAATACATAAACAACTCAGAAGACAAAGAAAGAAACAGAAAAGATGATCTTGTGTGAGCAATGTGAGCTACTTTCAGCTATCACTTATTCACAAGGGGTTGCCACAGCAGGTAGCTCTGCATGTATTATTTGGCAGATTTTTATGCTGGATGTGCAACACCCAAAGGTTTTGTGTCTCACGGTGTGAGTAAGGTAAAGACCAAAAAACCATCCATCCATCTGTTTTCCGCCTATCCAATTCAGGGTGG
>NW_024582368.1:1279918-1353151 GCF_018398535.1 Haplochromis burtoni | reverse complement strand
GCCTATTATCCCAATCGTTACATGGCAAAACTCTGGGTACACCCTGGACAGATTTATAATCTGTTGCAGGGCTAACACATAGAGACAGAAAAACATTCATGCAGGAGTGCCCAGAGAAAACCCACACATACATGGGGAGAAGATGCAAACTTCACACAGAAAGGCTTACCCTATTCCTGTGTATTTTTTTCACCTCCTTTTATAATCTCTGTCTTTTCAGGTGCATGTTTATCTTACATCTCAATGTATCACTACTCAGCTGGTGTAGTCATTAAAAGAAGCAAGACAGGCACTGGTTTCAGTTCAGGGCAGAAGTTTCAACGGGTTAAGGTGAAGGGGAACAGGATCTCCACCGTGATTGAAAAAAGTAATTGCAACAATGGTTGATACATTAAAGGAAGAAACTACTACTCCTCTAAGATATTGTAACTGTGATTGAAAAGAGGCAAACAAAGGATGTTAGATGGAACGACTGAGCAAGAAGGTATGTGGCGCATATCTCAGTTAGGTGTATATATTACAGCTTATGACGTAGTCATGGTAATGAATTATTCAACAATTAAAACAAACTGAAAAACTACACAATCATTTATTGTTAAATCCAATTATCAACCATTCAAGCACATTAATGCATTAGTAATGATTTTCTAATTGTATCTAAGTCATGCTAATGCTAATTAAATATGCTTGGGTTTAGGACTGCTAGTCAGTCAAAACAAGCAATCTAAAGACATCCTATCAGCCTACGGGGAATTGTAGTGCCCATTTTTCACATTTTATAAATGAAATGATTAATTGATCTATCAAAATATAATAAGCAAATGATTAATTGCTAATGAAAATAATGATTAGCTGGTCTAAATGAGATTGCAGAGCCCCCCTCCAGCATGGCTTGCTAAGAATTAACTGACAAACTTCAGAAGTTTCATCTGAGATGATTGGTTTGATGGCAAAGACTTCCAAAAAAAATTGATTAGAAAATAAACAATAATACACTATTAATTTATAGATAGTAATGTAGAAGGGCCCATGGATGTAGTGCCCCCACATACAGGTACAATAAGGTTCTGTGGTAACAAAACCCACCTGAGAGGGCTGGTCAAGCTCAAGATTACTGGCAAACATAAGAGGAGACAGGTGCAAATCATATTAGGAACACAGCAAAGACAAAGGGGGCCAAGAATAGACTTGTGTACAATCAGCTGACCAAATAAGGGGCCATGGAGGCTGTCATTAGCTTTCATTAGGGAACTATAGCCCTGGTGATCATACATAATGCGATGCTATGTCATGACTCTCACTGATCACTGATAACACCAGCCAACAGAAACAATGTCTCTCTTTTCCTCCCTCTCACTCGCTCTCTCTCCTCCTTACTATCTATTCCTGTAGACTTCGATCGCTTTCTGTGGCCATCCCGCATCCTCCGACCCTCAGTTCGCTAAATGAAATGGAGAATGACAAGAGCTCAGCCTGAGATTAATGACAGCATCAGGCTGACCAACCAGTATACAGACTTGATAGGTGCTTTGTACTGAAAAACCACATCCACTCATCAGTGTGATCAGTTATATAACCCTTGATCTTTAATGTAAGTGAAGCTGTACATGTATCTACTGTAAAAAATACAAAAATGTTGAAATACGGTCCAAGAAACAGACAAATACAATATTGTCACCATAAGCAAGGCAAGATTAAGCTTTTGAGACTGAAATCCTAAAACATGGGAAGCATCTTTAGAGTTAAATACAAGGGAAGATTTCTATAGTAGGATACTCATCAGCATATATACAGCCTCAGGGTTAAATCCATATATATTCCATCAGACGGGGTCTAAAACAAGGAGTCCCATACAACTTCCTCTTCAAAGCCTAAATCAGACATGACTCAAATGACTAAAAGAAAGCATCTCACCTAATTTATCAATAGTGGTGATCAGGTCGGACGGAACGAAAGAGTCGAGGTCAGCATCCAGGATTCCTAAAGGGTCTAACTGAGCAACATGGTGACCACGGATCTAAACAGAGAGACAGATGGAAATGTGCAGTGGGGGTGAAGAAAGGATAGAGAATTAGATTTTAAAAACTAAATGAGAGAATCTGACAGGCAGAAAAAAACAATAAGCAATTTGGTTTCCATCATCAAACTGAGTATGAACAGCTGGAGAATAAGCTAACACTCAGTTATAGGTCAACCTTTCAGAGAAAAGATACTCCTGGGAGAGCTTTTATGTCTGTGTACACACGCAGACATAAACATTTCCACCAGGACTGCAACAAGCTGGGAATAAAAATGACGCCTTTGCCAAAAGACTGAATTTAATAAATCCCTTGGATAGTTCCTTGAATTAATTAGAGGGCGAGTGGAAATGTTACCACCTGCTTTGTTTAAGTAGTCTCTTTGATTTTTCCATTTTCAAAAAGCAGTCAGGGTAAGTAGGTTGGAGTTAATCTTGCAATTTGCATAACCTCGTGCAGTGACAAACAAGTTGTATATTCCTTTTAATACAAGGACACGCACAAACAGCTTTCTTTGCCAATTGCATCTGCTTCTCCAAGTCCAAGCGGAGTCTGTTTGATGTATTTTTCACATACTCGTCAGAGATGCAAATAGTCAGTTGCAGCTCGAGATGGATGACATCTTAATTCCATACACAGACATTGCCTTAAGATTTAAATGGATGGCTATGAGATGTGACTTAATTATATCATAAATCAGCATCACATCAAAATTAAATGTCTGTATATCTATATGTGTGTGTGTGTGTGTGTGTGTGTGTGTGTGTGTGTGTGTGTGTGTGTGTGTTATCCTCACAGCTGTGCCAGGTGAGTGTGGCCTACCTGGTAAGCTCTAATGAGGGTGTGCACAGCCAGGTGGTCCTCCACCACTTTCTCTGCCACGTCTAGTGAGTGGGACAACACTCGGCCCTGCAGCAGAGCAGAGGGCCGTCTCTCATCCGCCTCGCCAGATGGACCGGAGGCCTGGATGTTACGGAAGAAACTGTCCCAAGACTACAGCAGAGAGACAGACAGATCCATCAAAGGAACGCTGGTATATGTAACATGATTATTCAGTGACTAGTGAATGCTTGGACACGGGTGACAGAATAGGGAAAAGCTGGATGAGAATCCAGGACAACGCAACTACATCAGATGCCCAAGGCAGCTGAACTAAGAATAACATAATTTAACAAGAAAAACCTTAGTAAGGTCAGGGATATTCAGCTGTATTTCAGAACCAGCACTGGCACCAGCTTGCAATTTGAGTAACTTCTGCACAAATTCTCTAGGTGTCATAGTTTTCTCTTTAAATTTTCATTTATGGAAAGGTATATTCAACCGACCTTTTTCTGTGTAACTTAAGATGCAGTTTATGCTACACATTGTTACCTCGTGGACGTTTTTATGGTCATCCAGCCATGCCAAATACATCTCCTCCACATAGCTGGAGTTGCTGACCACTGCTGGAAGAGGATCAGTCCTAGAGGAGCAGCCTCTCTTTGGATGAGCCCAGCAGCGCCAGGTCAGCCCTCCTGCACGCCATCGAAGGAAGGGGCTCCCTCCACCTTTCAGCACACCAGCTAATACCCGAAACTGACTCATCTAAAAAAAAAAAAACCCCAAAAAAACCCTAAGGTTAACACTAAAAGGTTAAGACAGACATACCACGCAGGAATGTGAACAGAGATGAATTTTTTACCGCAAACGGAATGGGACATTTTTGTAAAAATCCCAGCTAGAGTGATACTCATCTGTGTTTGGGAAAAGCGCAAATCACACCTAAAGGGACTGTGTTTGCAACACAGGGTGGCTTTAACAGTTTGCACTGAGTTTCACTAAGATCAGCCTGAAGGAACAGTCCGTTTCTGCGTAGAACGTGTGCAGCTGCAAAACGCGAACAGCCCGTATGACGCTCCACTAAGTGCTGCAGTATGTGACCGACTGCTACATTCTTCCTCACCTTTTTCCTGCATGATCTTTTTTGTTTCCTTCACTCAACATCGCAGGCATCAGTATCAAAACATTTTATATTTCATTCTGCGACTGTTCCACTTTCGGACCTCTAATCCCTCACCAAAATAAATCCTCATAATCTCCGCTCGTCCCTGATACTGCTCAAGCGCAACACGGAACAAAAATATACAGGGTTAAAATGTCGCCTGCCTTTTATTTCTATAAAGTGCCTTTACCTTAGACTGCACTGTTGTTTGGCTTTACTGTCATCGCCGAGAGGTGCAAGTGGGACAGGTATCAATGAAGGTGACACAGATCCGAGGACAAGAGCAGCTGCTCGGCACGCCCCCTCGGTGTCAGGTGACGCTTCTCCGCACAGAGGCAACTTGCTGCACCCAAAGGTACCTAGGTAGCGACCTAAAATATCTGTTCATACAGAGGATTTAAAAAAGATCATTAAAAACAAATAGATGTAATCAAATAAACATATATAGCATATATATATAGCAACCCTATTAGTTCTTGTGTTTGTGCTGTGAACTCAATTTTATAATCAGAGAACTTTCCTCAATCCTGTCACTTCAGGCACACGGTTAACATCCACCCAAGTAATTTTTCTTTCTAAGATGCATCACACATATGTCAGTGTTAATTACATAAACCAATTAAAGTTTTATAAAGGCTGAACACGAGTCATTTGATCAAGGGCTTTCAGATTGATGGGCTTCTACCTTGAGTGGGTTAAACAATAAAATAATTGGCCCTCCTTCCCACCCCTTCTCCCTCCCTCCACCCTCTTTCCTTCCCCATTTCTAACCCCGCTCTCGTCCTCATCTGGATTTTCATCTTTCATACTTGCTGCCACAGAAGGAACAGTATTATCAATCATGACAAACACACCACTGACAGGGGGATAATGGAGTGAGCACTAGTCGCAAGAGGATCAAGCAGACAGAACAGGGTAGGTCTAAATATCAGAGCATCGCTAATTACAGCATCCCCGTTTTCTTGTTTTAAGCTCCTTTTAATGACACGAAAATGTCTGTTTCTTAACACACTTCATATAACAATGTATCAATAATTCTCAGCCAGCAATAAGGCTCAGTGTCTCCTGAGAGTGTTTTCCTTTTTTCTATTATTTGCTTTTGCTTAACATTTGAGTTTGCTGCTGCTCTGCAGGTGACCCGGACTTTGCAGGGTCAGGCAATTATGAACTGAAATGCCATTTTGTTGCAGTGACTTTGCCGTCTGACGGAGATTGAGTGAAGACCAGTTGCTTTTTGGCACGTTATTATTAATGTTCATTGATGAAACGACCTGTGCCGCTGGGTAACATTACAAGCTCGATGTTAAATAACTTCCTGTTTAGAATGATTACATCACTACACTGGGCAAAACCGGAGCGGCTGTCTGTGTCTGCAGTGGTGAAAATCAGAAAGGAGTGAATATTCCATAAACACCCATTTCTAGTGATATATAAAGATTAATTAAAAAAGGGAAAAGAGAAGAAAACAAAACAGTCTTAATATATCATCATTTCTGTTGACTAAGGTTATTCATTTGCAGGATCAGCCTGCCAAATTCAGTCAATGTTTAGTGTTGTTTGATTAAATCCAGCAGGCACCAGCAACCTGAATAATGTTCACATCCAGGTAACCCACGCTCACATCGACAGTTAGATCTGCTTAACCAAATTAACTTTATGCGTGAGTCCGCAGCTTGTTTGGTCAATGCAGGGCTCAGTACAAAGAGCAGAAGAAGCAGATAATGTGTAATCCACTTACCTCAGCCAAGCCTACACACCATTTATGGAAGTCCACGTCATGAGGTTATTTAGGAGCCCTAATTCATCTAATACAGCATGTTTGAAGGCGGAATTTAATTTTTCTGAAAGCCCTAGGTACACGTGCTATCACAAAAATCAATCAGATGATTAAATAATGTATGATTTCATGAAATTAAGTGACAGTGAAGTGCAGTGCCAAGACACTGTTCCAAACTGGACGAAGCCCCGAGATTGCAGCAAAATCTGTTATTTTTTATGGATAATTACATTACACTGATGTATAGAAACTACATAATGTTACACTACAGAACGACCTCTTTAAAGAATTTTCGGTTCAATCATTGCGCCTAAATTTCACATTGTGGCGATCACTTTATTCAGTGAACCGTGTTTATTTGAGCAGGGAAACGCAACGCAGAGCAGAGAAATACATGTCATACTTTTATTAAGAAATTATAATAAAACGTACAACCTAAAAGCCTAAATTACAGTTCTATGCAATACTCACAGGCTTTAATGTAACCAAACCCATTAAATAGAATCCACACTGCCAATCAGAAAACACAGTAAATAATAGAAAACGTGATCCCCAAAATAAATGTTGCGTAAAAACATATAACAAAAATATTGTTCGTGCCATTTTAACTTTATTCAATCCCCCTGTATGTAGCAAATGAAGTTGTTCAGAGTAAATTGAAACGTCTAGACTGTGAGCTTAAATTTCCTGTATGTTTAATTTGAGATGATTTACATTACTAGTGATCATTTTGATTGTTGTGATCCATAGTAAAATATGCCTTAAGGACAATATGTATGTTACACTTCGGTATCAGACAGGATATAAAAGAGCAGCATATATTTGTAGAATATTTGATAAATAAATGTTACCCATGCATAGACTACAGAATGGCATCTCATTCAGGCACCTCACCATAGCCCGGGTACAGTAAGTAGAGAACACAACTCATCCAGAAAGTGTAGCAAACACAATACAAGACACGATAACCAGGGAGGATTATCATGTCCTGGATTATCAATGGTGAAATTTGTTCACAACCATGCATATGATGAATATTTGGGCATATTTGTATTTAGTGTGTAAAATAAAAACAAAAAAAACAAACCCTCCACATTACATCTGGACTAAAGAAAGAACAGCAACCAGGATTTACTATTGCTATAAGTCTCTGAAAAAAGTCACCACATTTGGTGCCGTACTATGAGATTCCTATAATACCACCAGTGAGAAAGGCAGAAATGTGTTTTGATAGCTAGCATGTTGGGATCACAAACTTAAAGTGTGTGTGTGTGTGTGTGTGTGTGTGTGTGTGTGTGTGTGAGAGAGAGAGAGAGAGAGAGAGAGAGAGAGAGAGAGGGGAAAACAAGTGACCGTAACCACAATACTAAGGGCACACTGCCTCTTTTACAAAGTGTGAAAGGAGAAGGGAGGTAAGATTAGGTTACAGTTGTTTTCCTGTTAATGAGAGTCTGAAGTCACAGGAGACATCCCAGAATCCTTAGCAGTGTTCAAGGTGTCGGAGGCTGCTGGGGAAGAGACTGTCTCATAGATGAATCTGTAGAGGCTGACGTCAGGTCGTGTCGTGTGACAATTCTTGCACACCTCGTTGAAGTACTGGTTTAAAAGGTCGTACAGCTGCCCTGTGAGGGTAAAAAAGGGTGGTGGAGAGAGGGGAAGAGAGGTGGAGGAGAGACAAAAGGGACGCGGGTCAAGAAACATGTAAGGAAGACGGGATTTAAGAGAATAGGACCAAAAGCACAAACGAATCGTGAACGAGAGAAACAGACACTCAAGCAGGTAAGAAAAAACTGAAGGTGTACTCGGGCTCATTTATAAATCAAGCGCACATACGCACTCGCATACTGCAACCCCCCCCCCCTGTAGCTCCACTTTAGGAAATGGATGGCTAGAGGGGAATTTCTCTGAAAGGCTTCAATAAATGTCAACAGAAGAAAAATGAAGAGAGGGGGAGGGAAGAGGCCGGGGCCAGTTTAGGCAGTAATCCACTCTGCGGCTCAGGCTGAATGGATGGGCTGAGGAGCGGGGAGATGGCCCATATGGTAGAGTACCTTAACATACCCATGGAGTGTGTGCTGTTATTTATACACACAGTCCTGTAATGACACCAAGAAGGAAAACCTCCCTTGAGGTACAAAAGCAAAAAGTTCCTGTTTCTAATAATTCTACTGAGTGACCACAGCTTAGCCACAAACGTCTTTTGTGTGAATCTTACCAACGGTGACCAGACTCTCGGTGAGGAAAGCGTGCATTTCATGAACATCTTTCATCAGCTGAGCATCTCCAAATGTGAAATACGCCACATCTCGCCCAGCCTCTGCTGCTGCCATGAATTGAATCAGCGCTGAAAAAGAGAGAAGGCGAATTTCAAGACGAAAATTCAGGCGACAACATTCCAGAATAAAACTATAAAGGTGTAATTGAGCGCTGAAAAGCATGACAGACTAAATAATTGGTCAATAAGCCAGATAACGTACAGCCTGTGGCATAAAAGAACATGAGTGGCAATTTGTATTAGTGGAGTAAATAATCCAGTGTTGGTAGAATAGCCTCGTAAACAGCATTCAGTCTCTGAGCTCCTGCAAATTAGGTTTCATGATTTTTAAATATTTAACAGAATGGTTATACAGTTCAGATTAATGACATCATTTGCAAAAGCTCTGTAATCTTTACTTCAAAATACCCGACTAGTGTTATGTAAATACCACATCTCAAGTCAGCTCCTGGACTTTCATGTAAAATACAGTTATTAGCTTCCAAAAATACCAACTATGCTAACACTGGAGCTAATGGGCGGGGCCCCCCGGAAGCTAATATCATCCTCGGGGACTATGTGAAGTCCAGGGGATCTATTCATAGCATGCTGCAGAGGAAATTAGCAGCTTCAGTTTTAAATCCAACAGTCCAGAAGCATAGCCTTAAAGCACTGATGTGCACAGCAAAAACAGGGTACATGCGCCATGAATTTAGGCATACAGAAAACTCTGCACATCCAACACACAATTGGCCAAAAAACAACAGTAAGGGTCTCCCTGCTTATGAAGACTGATGTTGTGTAAGCAAACTGAGACCAGCATCAGCTGGATTTATGGTCGTCTTTCTCTGTAATCAATCGCCCATTTAATGGAAAACATAAATGTGTCAGATGATCTATAAAAGACTGAAAAGGGACAGGAGAGTGACACCCTGGGAGAGCTTCTAATTGAGCTTCTAGAGAGGCTTGAGAGAAACAGCATCTTGGAAATTGTCGTACACCATTAGCTACATAAATGCTGAAAGTCCTTCAGCAGGGGCTCTACTGACTGGGAGATGCCGTGATCAAGTTTGAGCTACTGATATTCACTGCAGTCTTGGGAATCCAGCCTTAAATTTTTAACGTAAGAAATGTGACACAGATGCTAGCCTAGTTTATAGATTTTGTTGCCATAAATCATCCAATTATACCTTTGAGCCGTGTGTCTCCGCCAAAAGCTCCGCAGCCCCAGTTGCCTGTGGCCACTGCAGAGAGGTGCTTCCTGTTGGCATTATTTCGATGGAATCCGCAGTATGCCTGGAACGAAAACAAAAGAGGGAGAAGGATGTAAGAGTGGGGAAGACAAACAAACAGTACAGTCTTTTCTATGATCTCTCAGAGTCTATTAAAATTAATTAAAACCACATTAATGTATAATGTGGGGGCAAGTGTTAACCCTCAGGCTGAACCATAAGCAAATATAAAAATATGCAATAAAGCATTTACTCGACTGAGAAGAGAAAAAAGTCCGTTAAAAAAGTGCATAATATATATTTTTCTTAGTCATGTGAAGAAAAAAACTGCAGTAAATTGGGAGTAATACTATTGAGAGATATGTAGTATTTAGCAGTTGAGCGGTTTTACATATCACTTAGATTTTAGCAGCTGTACCAGACAAAATGTCAAAGCTCATGGTAGTGAACATTTTATCAAAAACAATATAACATCGGCCGTGTTCGGCACCATCGCACTGACACCTTTAAAAAGGTACTACAAATTAGAGCAGCACTTTATAGGTTTCTTGCCACCTTTCACAAACATGTTTGGAAAAAGAACCGCTGAACTAAATCTTCCCTCACCTTGTTGAGTTCTCTGGTCATCTTCTCGGGCAGAAACTGTTCCAGGAAGTGCCTGTATTTAAGAGCATCAATGGCCACAATCTCTGTACATCTTCTCTGCCAGTCATCCCTGGGAATGAAAGAAAGATTTTACATTTAAAACATCAGCACAAGTACCAACAAACACAAAAATAATCCTATGGAGGGGAGAGAAAAAATTACCTGGGTGTCTCGTCTTTGTGGATACCCACCCATTTGTAACTCTCAGCATAGCCAGAGTATTTACTGTATTGTTCAGCTCCTGCAGTATAAGACAAGGGAAATACAATATTACTCATTGCTCAGCAGTCAAAGCACACAGCAGGTTCTAAAATCAAATTTAGCGCTTTCTATGCTCCACATGAGCATACAGAGTATCAGCTTATATTGAATTGTCACGAATAAAGCCCACTGATTTAATAAGTAATCTGCTATGGGGTTTTAAATGAAAAGCTTTGAGCTACAACTGGGAGAAAATGTAAGAACAGAACAAGCAAAAATTAATTACTGACACACCCGTGTTTTTAAGAGATTGAGTCCTTTGTAACACCTAGGGCTATGTCCTAAGGGTTAGAATAATACACCTATGCTTCTTTCTGAAAAGGCTGCCCCTTAAAGGCTCCATACATTAGGACTGATGTGGTTATATTACACTTTGTTGAAGAGTAGAAGTTAAACATGTGAACTAAAGTTGTATGAGCAGAGTATGAGAAAGTGTTTCTTAAGTTAATGGGCAGAAGCCACTAGAACAAAAACCAGCAATTATGGATAATTTTGCAAATATTTAATAAAAAAAATTTAATGTACATTTTTTTCTGCATTACATATAAAACTTTTTTGGTTTCCACAGAAATTGCGTTTTCTAGTAAGGCACTGGCTGTGCAAACAAAAGGAGCAGTTGCTTTAAAGGATACTGTGCCACTGCAGGTCCAGCACTGCAATTAAAGTGCTTTCCACAACACCAGCGACTCCTAACGTCAAAGAACAGGCTGCCCATATCACTGTGTCCACCAAAATTCTTCCTCCTCTCTATTCACCTTGAGCCACTTCAGTCTGGCAACCGCCCATAATGGCATCCCGCTATGCTGACGTCCATCAGGAGATTGCATCGCAGACCTTGCCTTCCGGTGTAAAACGCCAGTGGGCATTTAAACTTAGACTTGAGTTTTGTTTTACAAGTACTCTGACATTAAAGTTCCAGATGCACTTGAAGACTTGTGCTAGGGCATCGCTAAAGATGAAGAAATATGATCAACTTGACAAAAGAGAAAAGAGTCTAGCAAGAGAAATGGGACTTTAAGAGGAAACACAGCATTCGTGCAAGGAATACTGAAGATTTTAATGAATCTATGGCATAACTGGCCCATTCCATTAGTGCAGCAATGACCTTAGTTGGGCTATAAATTCTTTTCTGTCCAAATGTAATAAAGTTAAGTGGAGAGGAGGAGGATGGAAGAGGGAGGGAAGCACTATGAGGGGAGGGAAAGAGGGGGACAGTGACTAACCACCTGAAGGTTACTGGGGAGAGATAGGAATTTCAAGGAAGACAACATGGCGCCACATGACAACAGACAACGATTGGCTTGCTGACAGAGTTCGGGTTTTTTTTCCATTGTGTGTGTTTCTTTGGTAAAGTGGTCCAGCAGCATGAACGTCATCCTATTTGTTTTTTCTACTTTTCAACCGACCAAAATAACAAGCATATAAAGTATGCCGAGGGACATCCGACAATGCAAATGTATTTTAATTTTTTTCAGATTTGTGTCACGTTACAAAAAAAACAGAATCAATCAATAGCAGGCATTTTTGAGCGATTTAAGTCAAAAAGATATATTCTCATGCCAAAAAGATGAATTTATCAAACAGCATAATGTCTCAAAATGATCATTTTATGAAATAAAAGCATCAAAACAGTAAAACAAAGTAAGTGTTTATATTATGTTTACTTTTTTCCACACGTCTGCATATCTTAATCTGCACATACTTCTTTCTGTTGACACTGTCGAGATGTGAGGCATGGAAAAGAAAAAAAGCCAGGTAGGATGACCAGAATTGCAGGAGGGAGGCAAATGAGAGGAAAGAATAACCGAAACAGTGAGTTGGAGGTTGAAAAATAGAGCAATTCTGCTTGGGAGAAATGACGGATAACCAAGCAGTCCCATCTGAATCAATGCAATGGATTTACCTTCGGACTGGAAGGAAGTATGAGGGCAAAAATAAATGGAGCCCAATAAACACAAAGAGCTCAATGAACAGGAGAAAATAACTCAGTGATGGACGAAACACCGGTTTGAACCAAAATGTAATA
Organism: Haplochromis burtoni; assembly: GCF_018398535.1. NCBI lineage: Eukaryota > Metazoa > Chordata > Actinopteri > Cichliformes > Cichlidae > Haplochromis > Haplochromis burtoni. The sequence continues at coordinate 1,340,957 of NW_024582368.1, read as the reverse complement.
CTAGAAAGGCATGGGAGATACATAGATGTGTCTAGTTTCTATTGGAGAAAGAGGAAAGCCAACACAATACCAAGGAATAATTGCCAAATAATAGCCTATATACCCCATGGCATGAAGATAAATTAAATGTAGAGTATTTGTAGTCTGGTTACACCATATATCAGTGTCTAGTGGTTCTATATGTTTTGTAATAGTGTTTACTTTCTACTTGAAATAATCCAGTACATGTACATTACATAAGGGGACAGCTTGCATTGATACTCAAGTATTATTACACAATCAATAAATCTATCTATCCATCCATTTTATGACAATATTGCTATGTTGCAGGATCAGTACTCTAGATTTTCCTCTCCCTAACCACCTCCTCAAGCTCTGAAAGGCGGTATAGAAGGGGGACACCAACAGCCAACCAACAGATGTAAGTTCTCAAGCACGTCCTGACTCCGCCACATCCTCTCCTGGTAGGCGATACCTGTAGAAGGTGCCTGTAAGTATCTTAGTCAGATGTCTAAACCACCTCGACCATGTCCTTTGATATGTAAAGGTACTATAGCAGCTCAATACTGAGCCCCTCCTAAATGACTCCTCATCCTATCTTTATAGGAGAGCCCTTTCGGAAGAAGCTCACTTCCCCCACTTATGTCCACAAAATTACTCTTTCAGTCACTAGCTAAAGCTACTGACTTATTAGAGTAGGGATGTAGATCAACCAGTAAATTGATAGGTTTGCCGTCTCTTCACCACCACCACAGATCACACTGTACCGAACGCTGCACAGCTCCTCTACTCGAGACAGCAAGTGGAGTGAGCACTGAGTGAGCCCTCCACCCATTTCCAGCCAACAACTACTATCTCAAAATTGACTTGCCAATTTCATTTCCACCATATCACATTCAGTTGCAAACCAGTCCAGTATGACCAGGAGGCCATTAGTCATTGAATTTAAAAAAACACCTCATTCACAAAAAGCAAAGAGGTGATTCTGAGGCCCTCAAGCTAGAGACAAGCCGCTATTTGGCTATGCCTCAAAATTCTACCCATGAAAGTTATGAAGACAACCAGTGACAAAGGGCAGACCTGGCAGAGCCCAAACCCCACCACAAACAAGCCCAACTAAGTGGCAGCAATGCATAGCATGCTTTCACTTAGCTATAGCCCAAAACAAGAGGCCAAATACACAATACTCCTGAAAAACATCCCACAGGACATCCCAGGGAAAACCATTAGTCAAACTCCCAGAACTATCCTTGAGATGATCAAGACCTTTTCCAGTGTTTGACAACCAGGTTGAAACCACACTGTTCCTTCTGAATCAGAGGTTCTAACTAATAAATGGACTCTCCGGAGGATCATGCTCATCAGGCTCTCATTGTTGTTGCCCAGGTGAGCATGGAGATCCCCTGGAGGACAACAAAGTCCCCACATGGTGACTCTTACAGCGTCCTGCTCAGTGACTCCAAGAAAACTTTTCAGCACATACTGTAAGCACAAACAAAAGTCAGGACCCATTCCCCAGGCAGAAAGAGCAGGGAGACAACCTTCTTATCCATCTGAAAACAACCCCAAAACATGAAATCACTTTTTCTTTAACTAAAAAAAAAAAAAAATGATTGCAGTGATCAAGTTCCCAGTAAAAATGTCATACAAATCAAAGCCTCAAGACTTAAAAATACATATGTTTGTGTGAGAAAAAGAAAGAAACTACACACCTGTGATGATGAGGCATTCATTGTATTCAAGAGCTTCAGTAAAGAGGCGAGAGATAATGAGTTCAGGGTTGATAAGGAACCTGATTTCTTCTTGGACCAGTCCATGTCCTGTGACTCCACCACCTACAAATCTGTTGGCAAAGTCCACCTAGTGAAATACAAAAAAAAAAAAGAAAAAGAAAAAAAGAAGGACATTTGTTTGGCCTCAAACTTGAAATTAACATTTATTTAAAAAAATACAGATTTCTATTTGGTTTGTTGCATGACATGACATGTACGGTATGACATACTGCCCTTTGACCTATCAGTATAAATGAGAGAATTTGTGAAATTCTGTCACTGTCACTCCTGTTATTTAAACAAATACTTCAATTAGTGTCTCATTATCTATCCTTTTGTCCACTGTGGCCATTTATATCAGATAAATCTATAAAGATCATTGCAATGATCCTTCCTGCATGGAAATAATCCAATCAGGAAATTGTAACAGAACACAACCCATGAAGTCTAAAGATGTACTTCAAATCTACAGTGCATGAATGTGTGCAGATTTCCCACATGTCTGAGTTTTGCATTTTCTAAGAGGCCTCACTATTCATTATCTATTCAGTGTTTATTCAACAAAGAGAAAAAGGAACCGGCCAATAAAAGGTCATTGCTGTTCAGCAATCTGCCAACTTTATCTGCGTTTTATCCAGTTGCATCTTTTATAACTTACTAAAAGTAAAGGACTTGTCCATCTGAAATTTTTAAGACTGAACAACATATTTGAGTTATGTCAAAAACTACAACCAAACCAATTTGACACCAACTCCTAGTGTCACAATCTAAAGTCACAAACCCTGAGAATCAATATACAGTCAGGTAAAGAAAAGAAAAGTGCTACAGCTCTGATTCTACAGGCCTCAGCTACCATGTTAAAAATGAAAGTTCATGACAATACAATTAGAAAAAGACAATAGTATGGAAGGGTTGCCAAGGGAAACCCTCTTCTCTCTCTCTGCAAAGAACATGGCAGCACAGTGTAGGTTTGCCAAGTTGGATCTGAACAAACACCAAGACTTCTTGAACAATGTCCTTTGGAGATGTTTGATGAAACCAACACAGCTTCTCAGCAGAAACACCTCAAACCATGTCAAGCACGGTGGTGGAGTGGTGATGAGTCAGGCTTCTTTTGCAGTCACATGACCATGTTTTTCAGTCTTAAAAAACTTCAACCCAATCCAGCTAAAAAAAAAATACATATATAATGATATGAAATGACCAAAATAACAGTCTGGACTGATATTAATGACATTTTCCACATTTCAAAATCCTCTCTGTTACCCACAAAGTTCAAGATCTACACTGAGTCCAAGAAATAAAATTTTAAAAAACAGCCCAGGGATTTGTTGAAATAAGATAAATCCATACCAATAACCGATATGTTTGTGCTTATTTCTAGGATTCATGCTTCTTTGGGGAAGTATTTTCAGTGTGGTGCTTGAGCTTCATGCCTTGAAAGACCAGATCTTGTTTTTGTGGCACGCATAAGAGAACATCCCATTCAAATCACAATGCAGATATTTAAACAGCTTGTCAGGGGTGAAGGTTCTGCTCAGTGGCCCACAGCTACGTCAATCTGTGTGACAGTGGGTTTGTGTATGTTTTCTAACCAGCCACTCAACTCCTCACCTTCACTGGTTTACCCCTAACCTCACCCCCCACCCTTCAATCTCACCTCCCGACAGGATGACAGCTCGCTCTGCCCTATCAAAACTCAACACACAACCAATATCCAGCCTGCTGAGGTAGCCATCAATCCGCCTACATTACTCCAAGCTCACTGGGTCACCCCAGTGAGATGGATCCCCGACGTCATCTTTGTCTCTGTGTGCCTCCTTCTCCCTCATCCCCCACCCCAGGGTCCTCTCCTCCACCCTTGCCACTCGGAGCTACTCATGTGTATACATCAGCTGTCAACTAGAGTAAAATAAATGCGGCAGCTACACAGAAACAACAAGGGGGGTAAGAAGATGGGGTGAGTCACTGCAGACAGAGATTCAATAACTTGCATTGATATGCACAAAAATCATACAACTGGTTTAAAGCTGAAGGTCATATTTTTACTTTTTAAGCAAGAAAAATAGACTGATCGACAGAATCATACTCATTAGGTGTAACCACAGTAAAAAACTGCAGAATACTATTTGTATTTAAAATTGAAAATTAAAATTCTCCCATTAAAAGAAAAAAAGATGCTGTTAAGAAGTGCTTTTGATATTTTTAACAAGACATGGATGACCTGAAAGTATTTAATTACTGAAGTCAGAGGTAAAACTGTGTGCTTAGTGTGTGGTAAAACATTCCTACCTGGAGCATTCCATATCCATGTTCCTCAATTGTCCCTTCACAAGTGATATGCAGGCGTGTCAGCTGAGTCTGAGAGCTGGACAAAAAAAAGGGGAGGGAAAAAACCCAACCCTTTACTCTTTCAAATCCACCCTTTAAAAACACTGTCCTACTACTACTTTCATTGTAGGAATTTATATAATGGCAATTATCTGTGCACATGAGCACCAAAGAAGCTATGAGGAGTTGATGGTCACTATCCCACTCAGACAAAATCAACACACTTCAGAGTTATTCAGGAAAGATTTAGTGAAACTTTGATAGAATTTCAGGGTTTTACTTCCTGTTAAAATAACAATTACTCCCCTACAACAATTATATGCCTTCACAGAATGCAGAATATACTATTTGTTTTGGACAGAGTATGCCATGAATCGCAAGATAATTTATTTTAAATGCACTTCATTAGTTTATTATGTTCATAAGGAACCAGAGAAGTAATTATTACCTTTCCCAGTCTGGTGGATTGTTTAGTGTTTGTCTTGTAAATGTAACAAGACCCTTGGGTGCTTAAAAATAAAGCAGACAAAAGGTTATTCAACTGAAAGACACAGGGAAGCGCAACAACTTCTACAACGTTATGTTAGTTATTTTCATTGCTTACTAGTCTCTGTAACTCTCCTGAAGTAACACAGCAGAGTTTTCAATTTCTCAATTTTTCTTGGTGAAGGACCTTCAAACAACCTGAAACCAAAAGAAAATGTATGTCTGAGTTAAAAAACACTTAATTTAAAACACTACATGAAAAGGTTTATACAACTTCTGAAAAAAAGAGTAAAATGTACAGTATCTCCCCTTCAATGTTGTGTCTGTATGCCGTTCAGGCATATAAACAGTCAAACAAATTGAATGGTGGTACTTGGTATTGTGCTATCCATCCAACTATCCAGTAGACCAACGGGAGGGGATGTAGAAGTGCAAGTCATCACAGCAACACTTCCACAGCAATGCTGAAAGCATAACCTTTCCAGAATATCTACGATGGAACATGAAGCCAAATCTAATTCAGGTCTAATTTTAGATTTTTATGGGGCAAATTCCAAAACTTTATAATAGCACCTGTATTTTTGACATTAAATAATGTGTTACATTTTAGAAGATGAGAGGCATTAATGTTTCACTCATTTATTATCTAAAGCTCACTGCACAACAGGAACATGAGTGAAGTCACGCTTTCAAACTGGCATGATGTCTCTCCCATCTACCCTCATCCTTCATATAACGGCACTGCCTGAGGCCCCGTTTCAGTTTTTCAGTTACTATTAAACTAGGGTGGAGGGATGGAGAGAGCATTGGATGGAAAGCTTAAATCACCCCCATTCTAGTACACTCCCTCCATTAAAAGCGACCTAAGCTGATGACTAACCATAGTTCAGCATCTCTCCCTCCCACCACTTTCTGCTCAGACCGGTAAAGAAATAAAAACAGAGGGAACAAATTAAATGAAAAGGTAATTTGCTAAAAGCCTCACTGTGAGTAAAGAAAAAAAGCTATTTATTTAAGATAATTTTTTCATGTCAGTTTTGGTTTTCTCTACACTATTTCCTTACACAGCACCTTACTCATCCTCTGTGAACCCCTTCACCCCATCAGTTCCTTTAGTCAGTGTTAATTTGGCATAATGTATCCTGGAGGACAACATTACTATGAGAAAGTGTAAGTGAAACAAGTAAATTACAGTGGGATTTACAGTATAGCCACAAATTATACCGCACTTGAGAAAGAAGGACTACTAATTATGAAGGATTTTGTTACAAAATATACTGCAGCAATTTTCATTTAAGGACAGTAATTAGTTGGTTCTTGTCGTCTATAACCGTACCTACTGCATAAAGTGCATATGGAGACAATATTTCTGACAGTTTTGCCATAACCTGTTCAGCTATTTTCTTGCAAACAAGGTAGACCATCTCACAATGACTTAAAAACAAAAACGGGTATTTATTTCTTACTAATGAGCCTTCATTGTTGACCAAACTGTTATTGGAATTCCCTATGTCATTTTCTTCTCAAACCCAGGAAAAGACAAGCCATAAAATGACAAGTCTTCTGCTTTCTATCCTCTTCCTTGAATCTATCCATCACTTAACAGAGGACAAATCTCGACAGTTCTGCCAAAACAGCAATCAGCAGATTGCTTGCTGCTCTGTTTGCCCAAGACAGAGCGTTAGTGTAACCGATAAGCAAAGTGACGGACACTCCCTCAATTACTGCGAGAAGGGGAGGGCGTGTAACGATCCAGGACCCATTTTAGACTGCAGCGGTTGTCTCGTCTCGTTTCCTCAGAAACACAAAGACTTTTTTCCCCTCTCTTGGCCTTTCCTGTATTTTGCTCTAGGCAGAAATACTGACAGTGAAGGCAGACCCAAGTGGTCTGAAACAGCCAACGCTGCAACTGAAATCAATACTTACATCATTACAGACACAGATATCGTGCCCTCAAACAGATGACACACAGATGACACTGAAAGTGCAATTATGGTTTAGATAAAATAAGGCAGCTGAAGGTTATATTGACCAAATCAAAGATAATTAGTAGGATGACAGGATTTGTAAAATAATTCTATCGAACCTTAAAGACAGAGCAGATGCATAATACTCTGAACTAGAGGAGGGAGTTATTTGCTGTATAATACTATAACAACTAGAAATATTTAGGAATTCAGGCAGATAGCGGGAGACTATGTAAAGCTACAGAGTGGGATCACCAAGTGCTGGGGCGCAAAGTGGTTCCCAACACTGCTGACTCAGTAACTACAGAGTTGCAAACCTCCGCTGGCACTGACATTAGTACAAAAACTGTGCGGCAGAAGCTTCATGGCATAAGTTTCCACTGTCAAGCAGCTCCTGTAGATGTGATGTGTAGGTGACCAGTACTTTGTCTATATAGTCTAAGATGCATAAATCAAGTTATATTGATATGAATGAGATGTTATTGCTGTGAATTCAAATCACATTGTGCTTTTATAAGATGATAAAGGGAATAAATATATAGACAGTATAAAAGGTGGATTCAGCCCATGGTTGCTGAAGTCCTGTTTTGAAGATCTCTGGCTCTCTTCCACATTTTCTCTTCATTCACCCTCAACTGGTCAAACCAGATGGCTGTTTTTTATCCCCCCACTGTCGCCAAGTGCTTGCTCATAGGGAATGGTCTGATTGTTTGCAGTTTTCCCTGTATTATTATAGGCAATATAAAGCACCTTCAGGTGACTGTTGTGGTAATTTAGCCTTATATAAAAAAAAAACCCAAATGGAATTCGACTGAAAGATGAAATTGAGTGTTTCTGCTATTGCCTTGCGTCTAACTGTGAAACCGCACACTCATTGGATAATAACTTGTGATTAACAGTCTATTAGCCAGTAAACATGTGGTTTCATAGCACAGATAAGCCTCCAGTTTTGAAACATAATATAATGAAGATTTACAAATTCAAATGAATTTTTATTCAATATGATCAAGAAATTAGTCACTGAGGCCATAAACTCAGATCAACAGTGTTTACAAAGGCCAGATCAGAAATCCGCTCTTTCGTAGACTTCTAAAGGACCAGAAGTCTTTTTTTCAACTACAGCTATTGCCATCTGGTGGCTTTCAGATAGAATGGAGGCTTTAAGGCACTTCTACATTGTTTCACACAGTCTACACATAAATGTTACCAATCGGTCATTTTAACCTGTTAGTAGCTAGTTGCTAGGCAATGTCATGGCATCATAGTATCAGATACAGATAAGAACCATCAGGGGTCAAAGATGTACCTGTGTGCCCATTTTGATTGTTCAACTCCTGAACATGAAAGAGTTGTTTGTGGGCAGATTTTGTGTGTTATGCTAAGATTATTCCATTTTAATAATATCCATTCTCCACCTTTGAATTTCTTTTTCTCCACAGCAAGTTCATTTATTTTCCAATTTATTTTGACAAACACCACCATGACGAGCGATGAACTAGTCACTCTGGTGAGTCAAACTGGCGCGGGAATCCATTAAACGCCTAAAATGAATACAAATGTTGATATTTGGCAGCAGTATATCAATAAAGCAAGAGGCAGCGTATACAATAAACTGAAAAATGTATTTTGTTCCATCTGAAAATGACCAGCAATTAGAGCCCATGTAGATAGCAGGGAATGTCAAAATTCATAGCACTAAATGTTCATGTTCTGCAAAGAATATGGGAACTCATTATAAGGTATTACCGAACCAACGCCTTCAGTGTGTCAGGCAACAACCCTAAGGTATTGCAAATGTCACTAATGAGGAGAAGGGGCCTCATGGAAATAGGGGAAAATTGAGTTGAGGTATTGTCTGGACAGTGTTCAGGATATACAGAGGCACTTACTGTCCAAACATGAAGTTGCAAAGCATGTAATAAAATCTAATTGTAACTCTGTTACCAGCCATTCTCACCTATAAACAATATGTCAACTTTCTAGCCACTATCAAATGGGGGAAAAATACTTGGAAAAAATGCCTATCCAATTCAATTAGCTACCTGTTCATAGTCATCATGTCATAACTTTTCACACTCGGACAAGTTTTGCTTTTTGTAATAGTTTCTTCTGTTCTGTTATACACAAAACTTTGCTTTGTGTCATAATTCATATGTCATCCACAGTTCTTGTCCTGTTTCACATAAATTCTTCTTTCTTGTTACCAATACTCAAAACAAAACATTGGGCAGGAAAACACAACAGTAAAAATCATTTTCAATTCAGATAAACTTCTAAATACACTTCCGGAAAAACAACAGCCACTATAAACAGAAGACGTGACTTAGATAAATGTAACCACATCTGTAATAGGATAAACCAGATCAATGACGTAGTAGCTCATCCAGGTAGAGATCCATCACAATTCACAGGTTACTGCTCATAAAATGAGAAACAAAATTTGGTTGAAAGCCTATTAGGCGATCATTGAGTGCAATAGGAAGGAATAGAGAATCATGTGAATTATGGATGAGGGATGCTTCACTGTGACATAAAATCATCGGTCATTAAGCCGAATTCGTTTTAAAAATTTGTTTTTATTCTTTTAAGGTGGAAAATTACGTTCTCTCCATTTAGGTAGATCTTAAAAAGAAAGTAAGATATTTAGACTGGCAGTTTCCTTTAACTTGCTATATCTTTACAATGTCAGCTGTCCCCTACACTTCACACCTGTTATGTTCGGAGCAAAAGCACAACAGCACATCATTGTTATACGTTTAGGCTATAAAGTTGCATCACTTCCTTTTTTTTTTTTTTTAGAACAAATAAAGTGACACTTCAAGTTATGAGAAGCCAGTGACACACAGACAAGCAGACAAGTGTTCACTTTAAAACAGTCTATTATAACAATTTGTTTCCATTAGCTAACCCATGCTTTCTTAACACACCACTGGTTTTGAGTAGGTTGTAAGAAAGAACTCCAATTTAACACTCCTACTGGGATCTCCCTCCCACGCATGGGGTATAACATGGAGAAAGATCCTCAGCCCACAGCCCCATCCTCAAATCGATAACATGATATTTGCAGTTACACCACAAACTGCAATATAACAACTAAAAACAAATGACAAACCGTGGCTCCATTCATACAGAAATCAGTTCATTGTTTTTCCAACCACTGCAGCCAAGGTAAATTTCTACACTGAATGTGCAAGAAACAATATGTACAGAAAGTAAGTAAAAACAAAATAATTCATCTATTAAGGGTTTTCAAGGCAGTAGTGCCCCCTGATGGATGTTAGTTTATTTTGAATGGTAGGATCATTAAAAACAGAGTCGCTCAAAACAATCACACTGAGGCAGATAGCTGAAATTTATAAGAAAAAACCCTATTACTGATATGTATTATAGATACTGAGGGACGGATTTGATCCTCAGTTATAGGGTAGAACAGCAACAGGGTTCAATCACCGTAGACGTCCTCTGTCCTGCTCTAAATAAAGGCTTACAAAGCAACATTGTGGGCACTAAAGGGGAAAACCTTTTTTTGTATAAAATACTAATAACAGCAGGCTGCTGGTGATTTCTTTTGTTTTGTGTGCTTTCACCTGTAGAAGTTGATCTCAGGATAATTGCCATACTCGGACTTGCGGGAGTTGCGTCGAGGGAATGTGCAGAAGAAGGCGTTGGCCAAAAGACAGGCTATTTGCTCCTGAGAAAGGGTCAGAGACTGATTCATCCTTGACTTAAGTAAAGGAATTGGCTGTAAATAGAGAAAAAAAACAGAAAAATCAAAAAATCCAATCAGTGATTTGATGATACAATGCCAATGCTACAGTGACAAAGCAAAAAGTAAGAGAAGGGATTACAGTAACAAAGACAGATGCAGAAAAAGCAGACAAAGTAATATGGGTTTAGTGGTGTAGGCTAAAGAGCTAATGAGGATAGATAATTAGTTTAGCAATCTAGCAAACACTGAGAGTTCCATTAGCTAAATGGGTGGTAGCAATTAAGGTCCCAGTTCTCTTGCTCTCCCCCAGGTTTGTTCAGTCAGGCACATAGGGCCCATCCATCTTCACTGATTAAGGCTAAAGAGCCTCCCAAGGCTGCCCAGTTAGCAGATCAATACCAGCTCTAATAACGCACATATAAATATTAGGCTTGACGCTTAATACTGCCAAACACAGCTGAGAGAGTCAGAAAGCTTCATTATTCAATATCTGCAAATAATGCCCTTTAAAATGGAATCTGTAACAGAAACTCCATGCTCTAGTTAAAGTGGATAATACTTAAACCTCTGCCCCTGGCTCTCAACGTAAACAGGAACTAGAGGGATTCCCCTATCGCGCAGTGGGAGCTGAATTCTCTTTATTAAATTATACTGAAGACTGAAATAGATAACGTGATTACAAAAATACCAATCCTGTAATTCTCAGATAGCTAAAATTGATGACAGAAGAGGGAAACAAGGACAAATGGACATGACATTTAAAAGAACTCTGACATGGATCTCCATGTTATGTGAACTGCAAAAAGGCCTTCTGGGGTTCAAAGCGGCCGATTTCAAACCCGCACTACCAATGTGTCTTGCTTGGAACAGGAATACTTGTGGAAATCTAAAGCGATAGACTGCATTTTAAAATTCAGAAGTCCCAACTTAGTGCACCGAATTCACAAAAAGTAAGTGGAGTTTCCTAAGTGCAAAAGCATAGCACATGAAATGGATGGCAGAACATGGACCTCTCCTCTCCCAGTCCTCTTTTCTAATGAAGCAGTTCCTGATATGGACCAAAGAGTTGGATTCATTAGCTGCGAGTTGTAACTCATAAGTTGATGCACCATCTAACCCGTCCTGCTAACTTACCACACTTTTATTCGTCTTCCTGCATACCTTAAACACTGCTACTTTCATTAGTAATGCCTGACCTTTACACATTTCCAAAGCCCTTAAAATAGATAATTTGGTATAAATACAGACAACAATCAAAACCTACCATTGTGCACAGCCGAGGAGCTTTAAGTGCAAGAGCAACCATAGCAGGTAGTACGGTATCAAACAGTTGCTGTACCTCACAATGTTCAAGACACTGAAAAGACAAAAAAAAATACATGTAAGCTTAAGTATTGTTAAATGAGATATGTGTTGAGTTGACTGCCTACTTAGGCAGTCAGTTACTCGGAGCCAGCAGTCAGAGTGACTGATTATATGTAAGTTGACATATTGTTTTGTCACACCACAGATTTCTCTTAACAAATGGAGAAAAAAAACCTAACTTTTTGTTATTTATTTAAGAATCAAACCAGTGCTTGTTTTTGTGCTTTATATTTTCTGCTCATTGACTTGAGCATGATTTTGACTTGGTTTTTGTCCAAACAAAAAACAAAATCTGTCTTTTTTATGTATAAGTACAAGCTAAGAAGCTACGTCTTCATTTGTTGCACTTTCAACAAATATACTGGAACAACTCATTCATGTAATAAATATGAGTTTTAACATCAATCCATCCATTTTCTTCCCCTTATCTAGTTCAGTGTCCAAGGGGCTGGAGCTTATCACAACTGCCCAAGTGTGAGACACAGGATACATCGTAGCCCGGTCGCCAGTCTGTCACAGAGCTAACAAGGACAGACAGCCATACACATGCGAATTCATGCATAGGGCTAATTAAGGCTCAAATTAACCTAAACCCACATATGTCACACATTGTTGATGTGTGTTGAATTTTATAAATAAAATAAAATAAATTTTCCACGCATTGCTTTCCTCATTGAATATTAACAAAAGAAATGATGCACGGGTTTCATGCAATTAAAAAAGAGCCATAAATTATTCCTTGTTTTGTGCATTTGTTGTTCATTTTCCCTCAATTTTAAACGTGCCATTTTTTAAGGTTTAGTATTGTTTTCTTAAGCCCAGGACCCAGGATGTAACTGAAAATCTGAGGATGAGCCAACTGTTTGATTAACTTGACATGGTCTAAAAACAGCTTTACAGCAAGTCAGAGGTCATAACCCTACACCAGTAAGCAATATCTACGCAATTTTCTCTCAAATCCAACAATAAAAACTCAAGTTTCAGTTTATTGTTGTTATAGGATGAACTCCCACTACTCAGATATCAATAATACTTAAACTTCAACAGTGAAAAAAAAAACACAGAAACAGAAATGCTGCAGAGGCGTTCACTGCACAGAACCCTTTTCCAAAGAAACTACCATCAATCTAGGAATGAGCTCGCCACAGCTGAGGCATCCATACTTCAGCTTGAAGCTTACCTCAGCATCCATCTGCAATTCCCCCTAAAATAAACACCCAGTTATTCCATCATACACCCCAGATTTACAACGCAATCATTTATGAGTGTATTGGCTTCGAATGTCACTGTCATCAATCACATGCCTTATTCTATCAAGGTAAGCAGGGGAGCTTGTGCTGATTAAATGGATCTTCTGGGAGCAAATGCAAATGACCAATTGTGGAGAGAGTGGCAGGGTGGCTTGATTTTCCACAGGAAGTCTTTGGTGGTTGATTTGGCCAGGGGCATTTATATGACTGCAGAGCAGGTCTGACTAAATGCTGTCAGGAGTAATGAGCTGGCAGACATCATAAAGCGCTCCTGTGGGACTAATAGATGGTAGCTGGTGATGCGGCAGGATGAGGGCAGAAAGACAACCCCCCCCCCACCCTTTCCACAGCTAGAGCAGCTCACCACAAGGTTAGGGTGGACACACAAACTATACATTTCACATCCATAAATATGACAGACCAAGTTTCATCAGGGCAGTCAGGATTTAGTGCTTCATAGCATAGTGATCGATTAGACATTGATCTTCCATACATTCTAGTCTTTACAAGTCATTTTAATTTTCTGGCAGCTCAACCTTCACAACTCTTGATTTGACTATTTAATTTACAGTTCTTCTAAGGGTGTTTCCCCAGTGTCAAACCCTGCATTTCAAGACATTTTTAACAGTGAGAGAGACAGAAGCAAACAAGCAAGCAACAGGGCACAAAAATGAGAGGAACAGCCTTGTTGTCTTGCTGCTATATATATGTTTGTGTACTGAAACATCAGCTGTACTGTACTCCCGGACTGGGTTTGTGCTTAGCCCTCAGGCATTCGTCAGAAAATGACACAGTGACAGTTTCATTCGGCAGAGGAGAAACACTAAGACAATTTACAGACAAGCCCTAATTTGGAAACCTCTTCTTTTTTTTTTTACCTAATGGCTATTACATGCTGAGCGGACTGTCAGTCACAGGCCCAGGGGCCACGTATCCCTTCACTATTTTACCTCAGTGATACAAGATGTTGCACCACATTTAATTAGGTTGTATTGGCTTAGAAGTTCAGTGGTTAGCATTCGTAATGACCACAAAAAACAAATATGACACTGAAAACTGTTATATCAATCAGCTGGTTTGGCCACTGTTATAGAATGGCTGACCGTTTGTTTCTTCACGACATTAGAGTGTGCATAACAAATAAATCGCTTTGCATGAAACAGGTCTGTCGTAGAAAGACAGCTGTTAATCATTTCTGCTTAAGTGTTGTCATGAAGGTCTGAATGCTTGATACCAGTCACAGCCAGCAGGTGTGCTGTGCCTACGTCTTTCTATTCAAGAATATTTAGTGGGTGGATTCATCACTTGGCTAACTGTTGCTTATGTCAGCGGTCCCCAACAACCAGGCCACGTACCCGAGTCGTTTGGTATCGGGCTGGAACCAGTCCGTGAGTCGTTTGCTACTGGGCTACGAGAGTTGAGGCTCGGGTGTGAAATTTATGGTTTTCAGGGTTTTTATTATTCTTTAAACGTTTTTATCGTTAACTCTGTTTCCCTGGGTCTTTTCCCGTGTCTTATGAATAAATCCTCCTTGTTTTGGGTACCAGCACTGGTTTTATTTTGTTGTATTTATCCACGACACCTTAAAGGCCGGTCTGTGAAAATATTGTCAGAGATAAACCGGTCCGTGGCGCAAAAAGGGTTGGGGACCTCTGGCTTATGTAATCAAATTCTGGTTTCTACTGTGTCATTTAAACACTGGTTTGTCCTTCTCTAGTGAGCACCGCTTGCCTTTATAAAATGTCTTTGGAACATAAAAATGACAAAAGTGGGGGAATTGCTGTGGTCACGACAGCGAGCAGGCAGTTGGAGTTGCTGATGAAATTGCTTCCGGGAAGACCAACTTACTGCCTGGCCTTACTTAGCATCCTTACAGACTTAATGGGGGCTTTTAATTAAATTGGATTAAGCTATAAAAAGGCTTAGACAGCTATTGATCTGCCAAGCTTTCTGGCTTACTAAGAAAATATCTCAGAGAGAAGGAAAAAAAACAATTCTGAATGGGCTAAATTTAGCTGAGTAATCCACGATGAGAGGGAACAAGCATTAGGTTTAAATAACAATTTGGCTGGACTGTGCCGGATATCACAAGCACTCACTTAATTCTGAACACTGCATTGTTATAACGATTCTGTTCCTAATTGATATACCCAGGAAGAATTTAGGAATAAAACAAATGCTTCTAAATGCTAAACGTAGCTATAAAATTAGGCTTCAAATTGAATTTGCTTTGCCATCTATCTTTAGGCTCTTTTGGGTGGTGGTGTGGTTAAAATATAAAGTTTCAGCCTGTGCAGTAGACATAATAAGTAATAAAGATCATACTTTATCTACAATCTCTAAGGAGAGAAACTCTGTAAAAGGGCTGACACTTTAAAAAGTTATCTTGTAAAATTGAATGACAAGAAATCATTGTCCCATATCTAAAAATGTTATCCTCATAACACGAGTGCAATTATAGCCCCTAACTGTCTGAAAAGAGGATAAGAAGTGTTTAAAAGGATAAAGAGGAAGACAATAAAAAAGAAGACATTCCCCTGGTTCACCTGAAACAGCTGGTGCTGCTATGCTCTGTGCTCATCTGTCCTAAATGTGCTCCCGGGAGACTCACAGGTACCGTGAGGGGATGACACACACTAATGGGCTTACAGTCAAACAAAGACAAGCAGATTCCCTTTGCGATAACAACTTTACTTTACTATCAGCTTTAGATTCATTCTTCATTAGACTAACATTTAACCAGATAATCATGGTGACTTAAATTTTGCTGGGACTTACAAGTCAACAAGGCTCAATCAGATTCAAATAAATCTTTATGAGTTTTTTTTCATGGTAAAGATCTTATAAAAGGATTCTTAGGTCTGCTATATTCAGCAAACATGTCTGTACAGGACAAGTTGTTGGAATTAAAACATTTTCAGTAGTCCATTAGGAAGTTGTGCTAATATTATGCCTTTTCTTTTGTACAAGACAGGCCCATAAACATCAGGTAACAGTCGTATACTGAACATCGTACCTCTGTACAAAGAAGGTTCAGGGCAGTGAAGTCCCATTTCTTTGCATGGGCTGTGTTATACCTAAGGATTGCATCCTGAAGAGAAGAATGAGAAGTTAGAAGTCAGACTGAAAATGTAACATTTGCGCACAAAAGTACAAATCTGGTTTTATAAATGGTGTAAAATACAACTGATGCAAACTCTGCCACCATGTGGTTGCTTATGGAATACGATTTGTATCTTTGCCATTGCTTTCACAATATAATTGGAAACAAATATGCTCAGAAATTCTTCAATATTATGTAAAACACTTAAAAGCCTACTGTGGTCATTTGTTTGGCAACTCTGGCAACACAAATTTTTTCTGCTTTTTGAAACAGTTTACTGGAGTGTAAGTGTTTCAGGGTTTCAACTGCTTGGTTTCCATATTTTAGGTTTGACTAACCAGTGTCTCTGATCTCTTACCCTCACATCCAGACAACTTTTGAACCCCCTCTGCAAAGCAGTGCGGATCAGGTCCCATCGACTTTGGACGCCATTTCCATCCTACACAACATAAAAAATAAATAAATAAATAAATAAATACAAACTTTTCTTACATCAATGTTCTTGCAGTAACTAACTTTATTGTACTGAAATGGCATGTCTGGATGGAGGGATGCTATACAACTATTATACCTCGGTCTCCATAGGAAACAGATTCTTCTCAGAGCAGGGCATCTTCACTGACAAATCATCCCATGCATCCTTGAACTTGGTAGGGTATGGGACAGGGACTTCTCCCTCCCTGAGGAGATCTGTCTGTAACAGGGAAATAAAAATGCAAGAGGAAAACATGTTCTTTACAGGTTACTGTTGTTTTTAGAGAAATTATGATGAAATTAACTGTTTTCCCTTTGCTCATTAAAAGAATGCCTTTTGGTTTATTTTAAAAGCCCCTGAAAGTTAGAGCACAGCTTGGTAGATAGCGTAAAAAATTAAAGAATAAACTAAAATTTCTATAAAAGCTTATCTTGTATAAGGCATTTTAATTGCCTCACACTAAAGGTAAACGCATAGAAAATAAAAATACAAGCATTACATATTTTCAAGTCATATATTTCTTTGATGCGTAATGAACTAAAAGACAACCAGTTTTCAGTGTACACATTAGATCTAATTAAAACATTTATTACAAATACATTTTCATTCTTGGAATTTAGTGATTGGCAGCATCTAGTTTTTGTGGCAGTGTTTGGTGATGGTAAGAGCAAGTTGTAGCAGTAAAGCAGCACTGACTATGTCCCTGTGGGACGAGCAGTGGAGGATAGTCTGATAGGACTGCTACTGACAAGAGCCCCTCAGGGGATCATGGAGGACGGCTTCACTCGGCCCAGCACTGTCTCTCTCATTCTCATTCACCCTGTCTGCATCTCAAGAGCCATTCTTTACATCATCTTTGCCAATCCTCCCAGTCTTCTTTTCTCTTATATAAACACATTTCATCAAGCGATGATACACACTCACCAGACACTTTATTAGGTACACCTTGCTAGTACTGAGTTGGACCTCCTTTTGCCTTCCGAGTTGCTTTAATTACTGTAGCATTGATTCAACAAGGTGCTGGAAATATTCCTCAAACATTGTGGTCCATGTTGATATAATAGCATCACACAGTTGCTGCAGATTTGTCGGCTGTACAGCCACGATCCAAATCTCCTGTTCCACCACATCCCAAAGGTGCTCTGTTGAACTGAGATCTGGTGACTGTGGAGGTCATTTGAGTACAATGAACTCATTGTGATGTTCAAGAAATCAGTTTGAGATTATCTGAGCTTTATGACACATTGATGCATGATGCATTATCCTGCTGGAAACAGAAAGATGATAGCCTGTGCACTGGGATCATTCAGAGATAGATAAACTTAGTCAGCAACAACACTCAGGTAGGCTGTCATGTTGAAACAATCCTCAGTTGGTACCAAAGTGTGCCTAGAAAATATCCCATAGACTATTACAACCACCACCAGCCTGGACAGTTAATGCAAGGAAGGATGGAGCCAGGTTTTTATGCAGTTTAATTCAACTTCTGAATCTACCATCAGAATGTCACAGTACAAATCAACACTCGTCAGACCAGGCAAAGTCTTTCCAATCTTCTATTGGATCATTTTAGTGAGCCCATGTTAACTGTAGCCTCAGTTTCTTGTTCTTAGCTGACAGGAGTTGCACTTAGTGTGGTCTGTTGCTGCCGTAACCCGTCTGCTTCATGGTTCAACATGTTGTGCATTCAGAGCTGCTCTTCTGCATACTTTGCCTGTAACAACCGGTTATGTGAGTTACTGTTGGCTTCCTATGAGACTGAAGATCTCTGGGCATTTAACTCTGACATGCCCTTATTAGCCAGAGAACCGCCATTCACTGAATATTTTCTCTTTTTCACATTATTCTCTGTAAAACCCAGAGATGCCTGTGTAGGAAAATCCCAGTAGATAAGCACAAGTATTAAAAGACTGAAAGAGTGAGACAGTAACAAAGGAAGACATTCCCCTGGTTCACCTGAAACAGCTGGTGCTGCTATGCTCTGTGCTCATCTGTCCTAAACGTGCTCTCGAGAGACTCCCAGGTATCAGTGAGGGGATGACACACACTAATAGGCTTACAGCCAAACAAAGAAATGCAGATTCCTTTTGCAATAACAACCTTAGTTTACTATCAGCTTCAGCATCATCCTTTATTAGAATAACATTTGAACAGATAATTATGGTGAGTTAAACAAAATCTGCCTCATAGGTTAACAAGGCTCAGTAGTCAGCAATGTGATTTAAATAAATTGCTTTATTTCTTTAGGAGTCTTTTTTTTTCCAAAGTAATAACTTTTGAATTACAAATATTAAAGCATGCTGGATGGAAAACATTTTATTTAATTCCCCATAGCCTGAAATACACAGAGCAGCCATCAACATTCATGACACGTTCAAATTCACTTAAATAACCTTTCATTCTGATGCTTAGTTTGAACTTCAGCAGGTCATCATGAACATATCTGTATTAGCAAATACAAAGATCCACAAAAGAAGAAGTGGCTGTTGACTCACCCTGACTGTGACAGTGTGATGAGGTGCTGATTTCAGGTGGGACAGAGGAGGGGCACACTGGGGTAGTCTGTTCAGCTCATCTATGGGCGTCCCCTGCCATTTTGTCTCAATGTTATGTGATGGGCATGAAACACTATACAGAAAAAAGGCAGAACAGGTAAGCAGACAGTAGATTAACTAAAGGACATTATGAATATAATGGCACTAGGGCACAAAAAAAAGTTGTAGTGAAAATCTTTCCAAGGACCTTTGCAAAATTGCATCTGGCTGGCTTTCAATTAAGTCCTGGCTCATATTAGATGACCCACTGTGGTCTGCTATTTCAGCATCCTCGGATCCGATTGCAGGAAGATGTTCTCTTTCTTTGGTTGAACTTCCTGGATCAGAGTCTTTGATAGTCTGCTGAGATTCCATTACCTGAGCCTTTGCAAAGGCAGAGTGCTCTGCACAAAAACCTCCATCACAATCCTGGTCTGCAGAGTTGTTGAACATGGTTTTACAGACTGGACTATCAGGACTGAGCATCTCCACATCAATGGGGGTACACTCTGGGTTTTTGGAACTAAAACTAAGACAGGGAGGGAGTTTTGTATTGGTAGTGTGTGCAGCAACACAGGTTGTCTTAGAGGGGTGAGGACCTGGTGAACTGGGCCTCTTAGATTTCTGCCCATTAGAACACTGTGTTGGAGCTGTGTTACTTTTGCTGCACGTGAGCACAGCTTCATCCGTGTCACCTGCAGACCTACAGTCCATCAAATTCTGGGAAGACACATCATCATGTGTGTTCTCTGTTTGTGTACTGTATCCTGTAGCGTCAGACGTTTGTGGTTCAAAACAGAGTTCATCACTTTCATCTGTGAGGTTAGTTTTTGGAGCATCATTCTTTACATCTTCTTGATTAACCTCAGCATTTAAACTGCTGCAAAAAAGAAAGAAAATAAAACATATAAAATATACTTTTATCATAATCACACATTTTCCATCAATATCTTCTTTAATTAGCAGTACATTGGAAATTACTCATGCAAGACCAAGCAAACTGTTAACTTGGATACTTTACCTCGTTTGAGAATCCATAACTTCATCCACGTTTAACACGTCATACAAGACTAATCAGAACCAGCTGTATTAGAGAGAAAGAAAGTAAATATGCTGGCACAGTAAGAAAAGGCAGTTTATATACACTCATCATTGGCATGTCAGGGTAATTTGAGGCTTTTAATGGTTTCTTTGAACTTTTCCAGGGTGGCATGATTGTGCAGCAAGATAATTACTTCAAACAACTGTACATAAGTACAAGTTATGCGCCT
The DNA here is from genome assembly GCF_018398535.1 of Haplochromis burtoni. Taxonomy (NCBI): domain Eukaryota; kingdom Metazoa; phylum Chordata; class Actinopteri; order Cichliformes; family Cichlidae; genus Haplochromis; species Haplochromis burtoni. The sequence goes on along the minus strand of NW_024582368.1, from coordinate 1,320,694 downwards.
GTGTGTTTTCCAGCGTCTGGAAATATACCCAAAGTTTTAGAGAGGAATTGGTAAGGATGCTGTTCAGTGATAACCCTGGAACTACAAAGACTAAGCCTCCCGTGAAGTATCGACTACTCGAACGCCAGCATCAATGTCCACATTGACAATGTCCACATTGGCAATGTCCACATTGACAATGTCCACATTGACAATGTCCACATTGACAATGCCATGGACTGGAGGAGTATCTCCATATACTTCAACTTCATCTCAAATCAATAGCTAACCAAAAAATAATAAGGGTGTTTATATATTTGAGCTAATCCACACCTTTTGACCAGGTGTGGATTAGAGAAGAAAAAAAAAACAAATTCACTTCATTTTTTGCACCCAATTCTTGTATTTTAAAGCGATTACAGATTTATGTTGTACAGTAGTTAAAAGAACTGTTCAAAGAAATCCTTACAAACCAGAAATAAACATGACATTCAGCCTTCGTAAGCAACAACATAGAAACAATAGAAATACACTGGTCTTGGTATGTATAACTGGACTTCTAATACAGTGAAATACAAACTTTGTTTATTCCTAGTGCCGGGTGGAAGCTACAGTAAGACCTAAATAGGTGTTTTGGTCCACTTATTACATTCTGTGACTTCAGCGAAGATGGTCGTAGGTAGATGTTCACAGTAAGTTACAGATTCAGTTCATTTTTCCTGTATATATGTGCATTAATTACAGACAAAGACGGCACACCGCGAAAAAAACGCACAGCTGACAGCTCCAACAAAGCTACGACGAGCTGGCCAAGCATATTTTCTTCATTTGACACGTCACTTTCACGCTAAAACGACAGATTTTTCTTTATCTTACTACCCTGAGCGCACTGCAAAAACACAGCATCTTTAGCTAACTTAGCTTTGATTGGCTATAAATGCTGAAGGTTAGCCTCGATTACTGTAGCTCGGATTAACCTATATAAGCTAACAGTGCGGTCGTCATTCAAATAAAGAAACGTAACTTACAAGCTTGTTCCTTGTTCGAGGCTTTTAAATATAAACTATTTTTCTCCACATTATTCACTTTCACTTCGAGATGCTTATTCTTCTTCTTGTGGCTTTTAAGGGCGGATAGCACACCAACTTACAAGTGCATTGCCGCCACCTGCTGGACCGGTGTAAATACACGTAATGCTAAGATGGTAAATGAAAGAAATCTGTCAATGTGACTCTCGAGGATTTAACTATAAGAAATAAATGTGTAAAATTACATTGCACAGGCTTTCCTGTATTATAAAACAATTAAACATACAATTGAACAATATAAAATAATATTTGTTAATTTGCAGATTTTTTCATCTTTATTTCTATAGTAGATATAGCAGAAAAAAAGATGTTGCATGAATGGCCACAGAGGAAGTCTTTATCAGTTGGAAAAGCTGAAACATATACAAAAAATATAATAAAATATGTGCCAACTATGCTGAAATTTATGCCCTGCTTCACATTTTCCAAAGTCTAATGGGTCCAACTGGAGTCTTTACTGGGGCGATTCTGGACCCTGGGCCCTTACTTCAGATTAGTATCGAAATAGTAGTAACTCTGTTTTGACCAAGATTGGCTGTTTATCCATATGTCAGTTTGTGCTTTCAAAGAACATGATTTGTGCTGGCATTGTGATATTTGAACCCAAACATGAGTAAAAAGTCAGAGAGCAATGCAGAAGCTGCAGACCTTTTCCTAACTGAAAAGAAGCATGCACAATGCTGTTTCTTCAAGCTAAGACTTAAAGTTTTGGAGCTGGAAGTTTGATGAAGTACATTTTTTCATCATTTTACCAGAGCAAATGTTATTAAGGCTGTCAAATGGTTCTCTGTCACACAAATTTTGTGTGCACAAGCTGGTTATAACTGCCACAGTGATGAGGAAATAAAAATTTGTGCAACGGCTGAAGACCAGGAAAACTGAGACTCTATCAGCAGGGAGGCCTAGCACGAACATCCAGTCTACAACTCCACCTGAGAGGAGAGACAGAAAAAAAGGGAAATTCCCCATTGCTTGGACCATTACACACAGAGCCGGCCTCTCTGATCAGATTATTCGGGCGGCTGGTGCCAACAGCTCTCTTGCTCAACCAACAGACCACAGCAAGTACTCTCAGGGTGATTCCAGCTTTTTGTTTGTTTGTTTTTTAGCTCCAACAACCAGCTTGTGGGGGCTCATGGGAAATTATAAAATCAAAAATATAAAAAAACCTTGAAAACCTACATACTGTATTTATGAATTTTACTGCTGCAAACAAAATATTATTTTATTAATAGAAAAAAATTATATATTTATTTAGGCATCTCACTTAAAATTTAAACACTCAGGTGTTGTGTGAAAATTATGAACCAAAATTTAATGCATAATCATGACATTTTACTGACTGATGTTCAAACATGTTTACACAGAATACTTGATGTTATCATGATTTTCATACAAACTATGTATGAAGATATGGATATCTGACTATGTATCTATCGATCTATCAATCTATCAATAGATAGATCCCTATGATTTATTGAAATGTCATTTCTGTTGCTTTTTTTTCATTTAACAGTCAGTGCAACAAATTTGATTTAATATACATGAGGTACAAAATAATACTGAGAGTGTAAAAATACAAAATTAATAGCAGTCATTGTGACAGGAAAATGCTTAGTGTCAGATTTCTAAGGCATCAGCAGAGACAGTTATTGCTTATTTCCATGGGATGGTAACAGCAAGCAGGTCTGTAGGTTGTGCTGCAGGTAGGTACAGAGCTTCTCTACAGTGCTTCTTAAGAGAAAGGCTTGACGATCTTCATGGAGATATAATTCTGCAGAGAGAAAAAATGGGCTTTTTAAATGCTGAATTAATTTCAGTATCCAAATATCCAAAGTGTTTTAGACAAAATACTTTAAAGGTTCTGATGGACACAACAAACTTGACTTCATTATCAGCAAAATGAGTGAACTTACGGGGAGGGAGTAGAAAAGGATCCCAAGGAACAAGAGTACAAGCAGGAGAAGAACTCCTAAAATGAAAATCCACTTGAATCTGCGCCACACTATGAACTTCATGGTCTTGCAAGGATTTGTAAACCAGAAGAACGAAGTGTCAGGGCGGCTGTTAGAGAATAGAGACACACGATTATTTTTAAATTAAGTATATTAATGTAAAACAGTTATTAATTTTTCTTTGGAGAGACATATTTTTACTTGGGTGGTTCCAGTCTGGGATTTATGTTGGGCTCTTCTCTGCCTTTCCCGGCTGGCCTTTCCTCCATCTCCTTCTCGTCCACTATTTCCAGTGTCATCTCAACTTTTCCCTGCAAATTTTTTAAAAACAAGGCCTTAAACAGGATCCCACAAAAAACACACACATTTAAAAAATATGACAAATAAGTGTGCTGGAGACATGAACATACACCAAGTACAGGTTTTCCACCCTGCTCAATTGCACATGGCCACCAGCCTCGCACAGACTTCTGGGAGAAGAGTGAGGTGGGCTGTGATGCCATCATTCCTTGCAGCATCTTCAGGCTGCACTTTTCTGGGGTCTTTGCAGGAGGGATGAGATTCAGTAAGTCCAGCTCAATTGACCCTGCAACATAAAATATGTACATGTCTTTCTGTGACAAAGCTGCAGAGCATATGTTATAGCAGAATTTGGAATACTGTTTCACCTAAGTAGTCATCCAGGGAGAATTTGTCATTATCCCATATCTGGATGATCAATTTAGGAGGAATCCTAAATTCAGTTTTGTCCAGATTCCAAAAATGCTCCTGTATAAAGATAAAAAATTATTTCATTTATTCAAATTATAACTGGTTACATTATTAGCAAGAAAGAAATTGCGGATTTTTTGCTCATCCATGGCTTTACACACCTTTCTAGAGACAACACACAGCTGCTCTGCAGGTAGGTAGTCAAAGCCAAAGATGAACCTCCAGTTGAAATTTCCATCTCCATCCAGAGATCTGTAGTGGACATCAGTCTTCTGCTTGTTGTCCTCCATTCCTGGCATCCATCTAAAGAACAAACAAAAGCAATATGTCGCCTTCTTGTTGATCACAGTACAAGTGCAGAGTACAAATAAAGGATTAAAGTGAGAGACAGGACATTTAATATACCCTTTAACGTAGATGTCGCTCATGTTTTCTCCAGTGATGCTTCGTTCATCCAGAGTGACATCACTTGTGTTCCAAATGACAGCTCGCAAGAAGTACCTGTTTCAAGTATGCAATTATATTTCACCCCTTGGTGCATTACGTTAAGATATATGATTATTTTGTAAAGAGTTTCTTACTTCTTAGCTTTGCGTGGAGTGATTTCACACGGAGGCCCGGGCAAACCGAGCCTCTTGGGGAAAATGTCTACCCACATCTGAATTCGTCCCTAGATTTTTGAGAAAAGGGTTAAACAAAGCACAGCACATAACTACAGTGGGGCAAAAAAGTATTTAGTCAGCCACCGATTGTGCAAGTTCCCCCACTTAAAATGATGACAGAGGTCAGTAATTTGCACCAGAGGTACACTTCAACTGTGAGAGACAGAATGTGAAAAAAAAATCCATGAATCCACATGGTAGGATTTGTAAAGAATTTATTCGTAAATCAGGGTGGAAAATAAGTATTTGGTCAATAACAAAAATACAACTCAATACTTTGTAACATAACCTTTGTTGGCAATAACAGAGGTCAAACGTTTACTATAGGTCTTTACCAGGTTTGCACACACAGTAGTTGGTATTTTGGCCCATTCCTCCATGCAGATCTTCTCGAGAGCAGTGATGTTTTGGGGCTGTCGCCGAACAACACGGACTTTCAACTCCCGCCACAGATTTTCTATGGGGTTGAGGTCTGGAGACTGGCTAGGCCACTCCAGGACTTTCAAATGCTTCTTACGGAGCCACTCCTTTGTTGCCCGGGCGGTGTGTTTTGGATCATTGTCATGTTGGAAGACCCAGCCTCGTTTCATCTTCAAAGTTCTCACTGATGGAAGGAGGTTTTGGCTCGAAATCTCACGATACATGGCCCCATTCATTCTGTCCTTAACACGGATCAGTCGTCCTGTCCCCTTGGCAGAAAAACAGCCCCATAGCATGATGTTTCCACCCCCATGCTTCACAGTAGGTATGGTGTTCTTGGGATGCAACTCAGTATTCTTCTTCCTCCAAACACGACGAGTTGAGTTTATACCAAAAAGTTCTACTTTGGTTTCATCTGACCACATGACATTCTCTCTGGCAAACTTCAGACGGGCCTGGACATGCACTGGCTTCAGCAGCGGAACATGTCTGGCACTGCGGATTTGATTCCCTGCCGTTGTAGTGTGTTACTGATGGTGACCTTTGTTACTTTGGTCCCAGCTCTCTGCAGGTCATTCACCAGATCCCCCCGTGTGGTTCTGGGATCTTTGCTCACTGTTCTCATGATCATTTTGACCCCACGGGATGAGATCTTGCGTGGAGCCACAGATCGAGGGAGATTATCAGTGGTCTTGTATGTCTTCCATTTTCTGATGATTGCTCCCACAGTTGATTTTTTCACACCAAGCTGCTTGGCTATTGTAGATTCACTCTTCCCAGTCTGGTGCAGGTCTACAATACTTTTCCTGGTGTCCTTCGAAAGCTCTTTGGTCTTGGCCATGGCGGAGTTTGGAGTCTGACTGTTTGAGGCTGTGGACAGGTGTCTTTTATACAGATGATGAGTTCAAACAGGTGCCATTCATACAGGTAACGAGTGGGGGACAGAAAAGCTTCTTACAGAAGACGTTACAGGTCTGTGAGAGCCAGAGATTTTCCTTGTTTGAGGTGACCAAATACTTATTTTCCACACTAATTTACGAATAAATTCTTTACAAATCCTACCATGTGGATTCTTGGTTTTTTTTTTCACATTCTGTCTCTCACAGTTGAAGTGTACCTCTGGTGCAAATTACTGACCTCTGTCATCATTTTAAGTGGGGGAACTTGCACAATCGGTGGCTGACTAAATACTTTTTTGCCCCACTGTAAGTTGCTCAAATCAAAATGCATTGAGTGCATGAGTGTTAACCTGTGATAGATTTGGTTGGTGGGAGCTGAATAGGGTCCTGGTCTCTACATGCTCTTGTACCAATCCCTGGTCTCTGAGGACATGCAGCGCCAGCCTTTCTCTGGCCGGGCCCAAGTGCTGGTGTTGTTGTACAGTGTTGCCCTCTGCAAAGAATGCAGTCAGTGTTAATATCACTGAGAAAGCCTCCAAAGTAGCAAGGCAAAAAAGAAACAGGACACAATTAAAACAACAATAGAGACAGCACACTCAATATGTGCTATGATAACAGGACTTTCAAGAATGGCTATACCAAATTCCTGCAGGTGGTATTCTCTTCCTGCGAAAGACAATGAGCTTCCATCACCCTCAAAGCGTGGATTAGGGACGCCCCGCACTTTAGCCAGATTTTGGAGTATCTGAGAAGGCTTCAGCTGATCTCTCCACTGATTGATCCCAGATCTGCAAGACATTCGAATCGATGTTGATGTGTAACATCTCTTTTGATCAAAATGACTGGATACAAACAAAGCAGAGCTACAAAATTGTAGACTTAAGAAAATAAACAACTGAAGTGCACTTAAAGTACATACTTACACACAGTAAGTCTGTGGCAGGCCACAGCTAGGCCTGAAACGAGAGAGAAGCCTGTTTTCCAAATCGATGACTGTCTCACCCACTTTTTCATCTCTGCTCAGGAGGTCATAGTCATACACAGAAATCTTCAGATCCTTGTCTTGAGGCAGGAAGCAGGATAGCTCAAACATCCTGGAGAAAAGTATTTGAAATGCTTGAGTTTTCACTGTAAAATAATTAAATATCAAAAATTATTTTTTTTTAAAACAACACATCTCAACAGCATCTCACCTTCCAAACACAGGGTTGAGGGTGTTAGGTTTGTAGTTATCTCTATCATCCACTGTTTTCCTCCCCAGCATAATCTTAATGTACGGGTCGCACTGAACGGAGAATGGATAAATAAATAATGTTGAAAGTATTCATCTTTTTCACAATTGTGATAAGCTGTGCACAGGATTAAAGCAACATGACTTTTCAGCTGCAGCTTCATGTATGAGACGCACCATGCCGTTTGTATCCTTAGGCTGCAGGTCAGTACAGGACACCACATATATTCTGATCAGGCACTCCTGTGGTCCACTCTCAGGAAGCTCTCTGAACTGGCGAGGTGGCGCTGGCACGCCTGGGTCATCAGGCAGTGGGTAAATCTTGAATGAGCCCTGTACACCACCAAAGAGAAAAGCATTGTTAGTTAAATTAAAATTGCAGGTTTCTCCAATGGCATCACAAAGATATCAGGGTTGTTGAAGAAATGATTTAGGGAAGCTCAATTCACACATTTTTAGCAGGTCAAAAGCATTTTTTTTTTTTTTTAAATTCTGTTTAATTTTTACTTTTCTACAGCTTTAAAGGATAAACCCTTCCAATTCTATCTTAGCTACCGAGGCACCACTGAAGAAGAATCAGGCTGGGACTTATGGACTTACTTATTTCCTCACTAGTATAGTTATAGCCTCTTTAGGCTTCTTTGGCCAGGGATCACTTATTGTTTCAGGCAAACCTGTTAATCTTAGTGGAGCCACCATCGGTTCCACCTTAAATTATTGTTTTAGTTTAACTGCAATTCCTAAATTGTCCACTAGATGTTACAAAAGGAGTATTGAAAATGGCTGTGTTCTAGGGCTGGGTATCGTCACTGATTTCTAGAATCAGTTAGATTCTGATTCACAAGGTTTCCATACTGATTCGATTAGTTTTGAATCGGGGAAATTTTGCCTCAGACAGTCAGAAATATTATAATTCTGACCACTTATCAGTACATATCTATATTTTTATACCTATAAAAAGAAAGCTGACACTTGTGAGTCTTTTTAAAGGTGTAAGCATCACAACAGATGCCTTTGTGTCAAAGTAACTCAGGATAAAACACAGAAAAACATGAAGATTTTCCTAGCCTGGGAATTTATAGCAAATGACCTTAAAAATATTGTGCAGTCAAAAACGAAGTGAAGCAGAGCAAAGTTACAGAGGTTTGATTAGAGACACAGCTATGCATTTTGCAATTTTGAATGATTTAAAAAAGTTTCAATTTGTTCAGTATTGAACAGCAGAAATGAGAGAGAGAGAGAGAGAGAGAGAGCTGTACATGAAGTGTGATTTTATCGTGGTGGAAGCAAAACAGCAAAAGTCAGAGGAAATTCCTGACGATGTTTATGTGAAGCGAAATGTGAAGTGTAGTTTGGATCGTCTTTGGCTGCTGGTTCAGTCAATATTGTTTGGAGAGCGATAAAACCTGCAGCTTCAGAATCTAGCGCAAAGAGGACCTAAACACAAAGCGCCCGCCGACGCTTCAAAATCAGTGAGCTGTCGGCTTTCAGCCCCGACGGCGTGTCCGCGAACGTGCAGTCGGGTGAGAAAGGCGACATTTCACTGATTCGGATGCGTTGGGTCCGCGTTTTGTGTTTACATCTTTGTGCAGAATCCGTGTACCTGCTCTCATTTACTGTTTTAGCTGTTTGGTTGGAGAAATTCTGGCGTTTCGGGCAAAATAAATTTCTATTTAAAATTCAATTCAGGATTTTAATGAATCGATATCACATTATCCAAGCCAGAATCGATTTTAATCGATAATCAAAACCCACCCCTACTGTGTACTAATTTTACAAAATTTCACACTTCTTTACCTTGAACTCTCCCACCACTGAGGGATCATCTTCTTCATCTTCACTCTTTCCTCTCTGAAGTTTGAAAGTGCTGCAGAAATCAGTCAGCCTGTGGAACTCTTTAACCTCTTCTAATTCACAATTGTATACCTACAAAAACACAAAAAGCATTACAATTCACTGTTTGTTACAGCGAGTGAATTAAAAACTGGTCTATCACTCAGCTGTGGGGCTTCACAGAACACTCATGCTGGTTTTATTTAACAGAAAATGACTGCAAAATCTTAAGTGCTTTCAGATCACAAGCCTGTCTGTCACAGTAATTTAGATGCAGGTTGTAAACCCATCACAAATTAGATCAGATTAGATCTTTTCTTTTTTCCACCGAGTGTAAAACACATCACCTGCAATTTGTCATATCCCTTTTTCAGGTAAGGTCCACACTTTTCCTGCTCCCCAGTGGAGGCATAAAACTTACTCCACCAGTCTACTGCCTCCTCCTCCTACACAACGCAAAAACAAATATCAATACATTTGGCATTTTTAAGATAGATGATGATATCCATTGGTCGACAACGTGTTACAAGAGAATTCTGACCTTTTCTTCTTGAAGCTATAAAGATGGGAGCAAAGAATACTTTTCATTAAAAAATATTACTTTTTAGATTTTTTTGTTGTTTTGTTTATGTGACGTTTTATTAACCTCTGTTTTTATGATGGGTCTCCCCTCCATGTCTATGACAACATCTCCTTGGGCAGCAGCTATCATTGCCACTGCAAAGGTAATGCAAAATATATATATATATATATAACAGACACTTATCTTATGAAGCTAAATATGCATGTGAGACTTCTGTGTCTGTGGATACCTCTAGCAGACATGCAGGTTTCATTGTTAAGACGATACGGGTCACAGCGGAACTCCTCCAGACAGGCAATTGTGCACTGTCCCACGACAGGCTTCCTACCAAAAGGTCTGTGGTCGATCACCTTGAGCACGATGGGAGGGGCGTACATCTCATCTTTGGGAAGAAGCTAAGTGAACAGTGAGAAGACAGGCCAAATAAGGAAATATCTAAAGTTTATATATCTGAAGGTGTGTTATTCCTTCAAGGAAGACTTGGGGTTATTACCACTTTGAGTAGCAGCACTGATCCAGGAAAGTTGGGGTTCTTTTTGAAGTTCTTAATCACAGCAGTTTGAACGGTCTCACCACCACATTCAACTATCAAACTTGGGGAGGATACTGTGGCCAACTGATATGTCTTCATGTTCCTCAACCCCCAAGTCAAGACCTACAAGCAAAAACAAATATTCATATTGCAAAACCTAGCAGGGCAGATAAGGAGAGCATCACACAAGAGGGCTTGAACAATTTAAAGATATACCTCAATCGCAGTGAGCTGCACAACTGGCCTGATTCCCTGAGGAACCATGTAGAGATTCTCCCCCCGCCGAGGAGGCACCAATGGAAAATCTCCATCATTAGCCTGGAAGACAAGAACAGAGGGACCTCATTTATAAAACTTCCTAATGTTAAATTACAATTGAATCACTCAATTTTGGTGCTTTCTGTACCTTGTCCTTCAATATGAGCTCAGCAGCTAGCAATGCCTCTCCAGCACTGCGACCTTTTTTGGTGACTGGGAACCACAGCAGTTTAGGACTGACAGCCCCACTGGGGTTCAGTTTAACCACAGGGGGGCATGTGCAGCGGCCCATGGCCTCATCTTTACCCTAATGAATATAGTACAGACTTAATAAACCCGTATTATGTCGATTAGGGCCCAAAATGTGCTTTTCTAGGACACAGTTGTGTGTGTACGATTATGTAGTTTGATCAGAAGTTAAGCAGATTAAACACTGAACCTACCACTTGATCTTTGTCATACAGCTCCAAGACTACATCGGGAGGGTTGCAGGCGATGGTCTGTGGGTCTCCGTAGATTTCAATGTCATCAAAAATGAGAGTCTGATCCCATGTGGGATTCAGCGTGGTCTTTATGACTTCTGTGGTCTTGCTCACATGCAGAAATGACACATGAGCATAGGGATCTAGAGAATCCAGAATACTCTTATTACCATACTTTCCAAAATTGTACCTCAGGAGTTGATTTTATTTATTGCTCCTTAATGGATTTACACTTTGTGTGCCTATCACAAGACTTTGCTCTTACCCGAGAAGCTGTCTTTGTCCATGGCACAGAGATTTCTTGCCTGATAGACATAGACTCTCAGGTGGTAGATGTAAGATCCTGGGGGGGGGGAATTATTTTTATTAAAACTGGATAACTCCAGTTTATCCAGGCAGTTATATGTATTTGGATTTGGGATATCAGTGTAGTGTCACACTAAGAGCAGTCAGTCGGGATGTAGTTCAAAGAAAACCTCTGCCTTTAATCAGCAACAAACAGGAATTTATTTTATCTGATTCAGCTACTTACGGTTAAAGTGGCAGGAAACAGTGGGTGTGTTGGCACCAAAAACTTTGGCTGCACCCGTTTTACCGGCCTTCTCATCAACATCGACCCCCTGTTAACAAAACAAAGGAGCTTAACAGGAGACTTTTCTAAATATTGGAGCAAACTTTAAGAAAATTTAAAGCAACACAGCACAACAACCCAAATAAAATCGATTTTACATCTGACAGAAATGGGTACAGAATAGAGATTTATATTAAGCAGTTTTACTCAGGGTGCTTAAACTAGACCTACTAAAGCTCCTTCCAGTCTGAAGATGGCAGAGGCCCCAATGCAGTCTGATGGGACCATCTTTCTCCTCCAACGTCGGCGGCGGAACGTGTCAGAGGAGCGCTCTTTCCTGTGGAAATTCCAGCCAATCAGGGAAGAGTATTCCCAACCTTCCCCCGATCCTCGTCTCTAAAGAAGGAACAAAAGCCAAAAAATCCCGCAATGAGATTATACCTGTGTGCTGAATCTAGTCTTTTCCTAATCTGTGTCTTCCTCACCTCAGCAATAGCAGTTTTCTCAGATATCTTCCTTCTTTTTCTCATGAGTCTCTTCCTGCGGTGGACATGGTACATCTTCTCTGCTGGAGCCCAGGACTTTGGTTTATCATCAGGGGGAATGGTGACCCCATATTCCCAACCTAGTGTCAAAAAATACATATATAGTTAGACTCTTCCTTATTTGTAAGATGACAGTAGTAGGAAGAGAGGATGTACATTGTTAGGCCCGTAACTTGTTGAACAAAGACAAATTATGACATTTTGCCCATATATACCACAGAAGAGTTTAGAAAAACAGTCAATATGTAATTAAAGTGCAGGCTTTAAGAGATTAAATAAAGTAGTATTAACGTTTTAGGAATTATAGACATTTTCAAAGAGTCCCCCGTATTTACAGGCTGAAAGTGATTGCACAAACTAACATCATTTTAAATATAAGGATTGCTTCTGATTGATTGTCTGAAATCTAGAATCCATAAACATCACCAAATGATGTTTCCTCTTTGAGATGCTTTGTCAGGCCTTTACTGCAGCTACCAGCAGCTGCTGCTTGTTTGTGGGTCTCTCCCTGCCTTCAGTTTTGTGTTTAATACCTGAAAGTAGTGCTCTGCTGGGATGAGATCAGGTGATTGACTTGGTCATTGAAGAATATCACATTTCTTTGCCTTGCGAAACTCTTGGCACATCATCAATAAACACCAGGGACCCAGTTCCACCAGGCGGCCATACATACCCATGTCATAACATGGCTCCACCATGGTTAAAAGAAAAGGTGAAACGCTTAGGACTTAGAGATTATTGCTTTTCTTAACCATGGAAAGAGTTCCAACACTTCATTTGTCTTCGGTGGTCTGTGCTGGCCGGTGCGTTTCTGTCCACTCCTATTGTTTTTGACGTCTCTTCTATAGGTTTATTTTATTTATATACTTATTTATTTATTTTCTGTTTACTGATGGCTTGTGTTTCAGTTTTAATGTTCATGTTACCTCTCTCATCGACAGCTCTGTTGCTATCGAAGCTCCAGTCATCCTCCCAGGTCCATCCAGGTGGACACTCAAAGTCCCCTGGGCTCTGAACCTTTTCACCATTCTACACAAAATAAAAAGTTTTTATTAAATTATACAGAAACTTAAAAAGCCCAACTGATTTTATTAATGCTTCATATTCTATACCAGTCGGTCTCTAATTCTGTAAAGTTTTTAACAGCTATGTGTTGCATTTGGAAGGAATAAAAGAGTTGAACATGTTCGGATGCTCATGGGAACTACTCAAAAACTCAGACTTGGGTGATAGACGTCTGCAGCAGCTTTGAGGTTTTTGGGCTCTTATGCAGCCCAAATACTCAATGTGGTGTCATTATCATTACTAGCAGGCCTACTAAAAACTACAAATGGTGCCAGAAAGACAGCAAAAATCACGCCAATGCAACCACAAAGAAATCAACCTGTCACAAGTACACAGTAGTAAAGTAGAAATTTATAACATTGGAAACAAGTATGCATAAACAGGCTTTGTCGTGCTATCTTCACCCACATATTTCAGATAGGGCTTTAAAGCTAAACGTGTGTTTTATATGTCTGTGGGTAAGACCAGTATAGCATACCACGTCTGTGTAGGGCTCTGCAGCAGGTTTCCACTCACCACCAGGAAACCGTGTTTCATTCTCAAAAACCTCATCTGTGAACTCTGTGTGGCCTGCATCTGCTTCTGTCAACAGACTTTAGAAAACACCACCATAGCACTAAGGTTAATAAGAGGCTGTCTGACTCAGGCAAAAGTTATGTAGGTCCACGATAAACAGATCAGAAGAGATCAGGAAAGCAGGCTTCAGATAGCTAAGGCTATTTACTCAAACTTCAGTATGAGGCTGTAAGCACTTTAGAGTCAGAAGGCACAAAGGGAGGGAAGGAGAAGAAACCAAAATGTTGGCTGATGCCAAATTCCTGTTAATTTCCTGTAATTGTGATGATGATTTGGTTCCTAGCGTTGGCTGGTACCCTCAGTCATTTGAAAGCACACAAGGGATTGTACCTGACAATTTGACCCACCGACAACAACAATCAAAAGCAGGAATAAACAGCTTCTCAGAGGAAACTGTGCAAAAATAACATTAGCCATGCAAAAAACCTGGTAATCAGATTCTGAGGAAAAGCAGGAGAGAAGGCCAGATGGAAAACAAAGAAATATATATAAAAAAAATAGTTAATAAAGAAACAGAGAGAAAGAGAGAGTTTGTATATGTAAGTGAAAATGTGGTATTTAACCTATTAAAAAAAACACTGGGCAGAGATTGTTTCTAATAATTTGTCTCATATCACTATTTTCTGCTGTGCAAAGACTGAGAGCAATTCTTGGAAATTCTTTCTCTGTTAATTAAGTAAGTAAGTAAAATTTTATTTATATAGCACCTCTTAAGATAGATATCACAAAGAAGCTTCACAACAAAAAGTGCAAGAACATTAAAGTTTAATAGATGACGTTTTTTTTCTTCGTTTTAAAGAGACCACTGAGTCCACAGAGCTCAGGTACAAAAGCTCTGTAGCTTGTATGACAGACAGTCATCAGGCCCTGATCACATGACCTCAGGAACCTGCTGGGGACATTTGAATGCAGAGGTCTAAAAGCGGACCGAAACTACCAGCGGTATGACACGTGAGTACTTAGAAGACTTTGTTAGAAAGTGGTTTTGGGTTTTGGTTAAGACAACTGAACAGCAAGTAAAAAATAGACAGACATATCTGTAGACAGAAAAACATAAATCTGAAGTTCACATCTGGGCGTGACTGCAAGTGTTGATTTATAACATCAAGTGGAGCATGACATTTTGAGCACCATGCGACCCACTTTTAGCCACAACTGCCAAAATGAGTCCAGTCCAGGCCCCAAACTTATCTGCTTTCTGATTGAAACAGGAAATTAAGATCAAACAAACAAGTGATGTTTTCACTTTGATTACATGCAGTTTTAGCTCCATAGTGTACTGGCTCAACCATTCAACTATCAAGTGAAAGCTCCCTAGTTTTGATCCTAGGAGGAGAAACTAATCCCTTTTGGGGTTGCTTCAGAAACGGCAACTAGTGTAAAAATAAGGGAGTAGCTGGATTCTTTTTTTTTTTAACTTATATGCATTTTGTTTTTGTTATAGACAGGATAATAGTGTGTGCTTCTTAGCCTCGATGACATTCTTACATCCCTTACAGAACACACACAAGAACACACAGCTTGCTGAGTTTTAACCTTTCCATAAAAGATACTGAAGTATAAACAGGATAGTAGGATAGTATGTCCAAGTGCACTGCAACAGGATGTACGCAGTTGATTGAAAGGGCTGCGAGTGTGCGTGTACTTGTATGATTACTCACCATCGCTCAGGATCAACAAACCAGTCTCCCTCCCATTCCCATCCACGTGGCGGCAGAAAGCGTTCCTGCTTGAGCTTCACCTTTCCAGTTACATCGGAGAACTTATGACGTCCAACCAAGCCAGTGGTACCCCATTTGCCAAACACCTGAGCCTGGTTCTCATACTACAGAGGGGGAAAAAGCAACAGTGTATTCAAGCCATAGTTTATACAATGCCCTCTAAAGTAAGCAGTCACAAATGTTTGTATTTATTTCTTCAGAAACACATGTTTTGCATAGATACTGTACCATTTCAGCATACACACTGAAGTTTCCCTCTGAGAAAGTATTGAATTTTTTCTCTTGTGCAGAGAGACCGAGCCACATGTTGATCCTCAGCTGAACCGGGATCTTCAGACCTTTTTCTTTGTCCATGGGATACTGAATACAAGAATTAAATGACATACAAAATATACTGTAAAACCTGAATTATTGCAAGTTGTTAAAGAAACATTTATGACTTTTGCATTACCTGCATGAAGACGGTCCGAGTCTTTCCACAATGTTTGCCACAGGCCTCGTCGCTGAAGTTAGAGTACAGGATCTGGTTGGCTGGGACTCGGGCATAAGCCACACGCTTCTCTCCTCTCAACATCCATATGATCACATCTGGCATGCTGTTCTGAGGCTGAAGGAGACATGAAACATTTCAATTACACAAAGTTTCGATCCTGTTTTAGAGCTGCACTACATTGTACTTTTGATAACAATGACGCCCTGGACATTCTTTAGCAGAGGAAACATTTTCTCACCTCCTCTGCCAGCTGCTTGAGTCTGTCCAACCAGTCTTCAATTTCACCAACAGTCGCCTTGACGTCTGTGGCTTCTTCTCTCACCCGAGTGGCCATCTGCCTGATACTTTCCACAGCGGCATCACGCAGGCTTTTTATTTGGAGATCCAGTTCTGTAATGTTTTGCTGTTCCTCCAGAACTGGAAGCTGCAAACTGTCACACGCACATCAGATTATTTAGCTTTAACAGCCACCTACAAATGTATCTGTCCTAACAGAAAAAAAACACAGCTGTCTAACAATAATCTACATCAAACCACTACTTCATGCAACTGAAAGGACTAGTGTAGGATCTGCCTGGTCTCGTCTTACTTGCTAAGGTCCTCAATCAGGCAGTTGATGAGTTTAAGCCAAATTTCAGCAAGGTGTGTCTCAGGAATTTTGGCTAAGATGGCTGTTTTAAAAGAAATAAGGTGAGACTCCTGAAACAAATCACAAAGCGTAAAGGGGAGAGATTAATGAGCAGCAGAAATATTGTGAAATATTATGTCTGTGTGCTATTCTCACCAGCCTCTCAGCAATGAAGAGGAGAATATTAACAGAGTACAGGCGGTAGCTGATGTCCTCCCAGTACGAAGTGAGAATCACAACAGGCTTAGTGTCAGCCCAGGGTAGGTAATAGTAGTGATTACCTGCACCATACACAGTAAATGTGCTGTTTTATTATTTATTTTACACACACATTAGGAGTTTATGACTCGGTATTCCAAACACTTACAGTGAGGTTGACAGTTTAAGTAATTTAGTAATATATATTTGACTTAAATAACAATAAAAAAAAACACATGCCTACCTAAATTCCCTTAATGTCATGAAAATATCAAAACTACGTCATAGTCCATAAACAAGCTAAAAAACAACTAAGTACCATCAAAAACAGCAAAGCTGTACTGGGTGGTGGACGCCAGGGGCTTGCAGGTGGAATCCAGCTTGTTCCCATAATTACCGATGCTGACCTCAAACTGGATTGGTTCACCAGGCTCTTGGAGCATGCATGCACTGTGGAAAACTGCGCACAGGGAGTACTTCCTCCTCCGCTGGTATTTCTGCAACCAATTAAAAAAGAAGTGGGAGTGTTATAATTTAATTCCACACTGTTGGTTAGAGGTATTCTATCCCTGTTCAGGACCACATTTAGATTATGTAAATGAAAACAAACTGCTGGTTTTTGTTTCTGCTTAGGGATGTTCACACCATCAGTTTAAAGGCACCTTGCAGTTTACTGGAGTAAATACAGCATGACAGGGTTACGGTGAGCGGCGTGAGTACCTGTGCGACCAAGATGTCATCACTTGAGATGTCATCCACATTTTTATCAGTCTTTCCATCCAGCTGAGTGGAGAGTTGAACAAGGACCCTCCCCCTGTATGCGACCCCTTCTCCCTGAAAGAGTTGAAAATGCAAAAACATGAATATGAAATAAAATGAATACTAATGAGAGTGAAATATCATGCAGAAGTTCTGGTTGGTGCTACCTTTCCATGGTTGAGTTCATCGTATGGGTCAGGCAGACCTGAGTACTCTCTCGGGCTGCCATACAGGTTGACGTAGCAAGGCCCAAAGGCTGGGAGAAAACCAACTTCTGATGCAGCTGTGCTCACGGTAACACACAGAAAAAACAAAAATCCACCAGGATTTACAGGTAAGGTTAGATACATAAAGAGAAGGAGTGAGTTAAGCTCTTAGAAACTTAGAGTCTTTTTTTACATAAAAGAAGATAAATCATTTAGTACATACATTCGGTGACTGTGTTGGAATTTTCAGCCTGTGTTTCTGTTTTGAATGAATAAAAAAAAAAGCGGTATTACATTTCATATCACAACATGGACATAAACCAGTGAGTGACAAAATATAAACAATACTGTATGATTACCTTCAATCTCTCCGCCAGAGGAAGATATCTTGCTTAGATTCAAAAATGCTGTTCCTATGGCATCATCCTTGGTTAGACGATCCCTGCAAAGAATATATATACATGTCAGATAGTGGTCGTGTTATTGTTACCCATGTCTGTGAATGAATGTCAGTGCTTACCAGTCATACATAGTCAACTTGATGCATTCGCACATGGAGGGAAACTACAGAGGCAGAGGTTATTTATGATGGAGATTAAAGTCTCATTCAATTTTGAATCAAAGCTTCTTTTTAATATGCATCTTTATTACCTTTACTTGAAGACTGATGAATTGGTTAAACTCTGGATTCGCATTTTTCTCAATTATTTTGGTAGAAGCCTAAAAAGACAAAATAATAATGTTAAATGAACTATAATTACATTGAGGGAAATTTTTAAAAACTTTAATCTAACATGAAATACCTTCTTCCCAGCAAAGCTGACTTCCAAATATGGATCCACCAAGTTTTTCCTGTCTCCATCCCCTCCAAATACCTGTTTCACTGTCTGAACAAAGGCATCATCCACTGCAACATAAAACAGAAGCTTCTTAAACGGATTTCAATGCATCAGCCCATGAGAGCTGCAGAAATTTAATCCCCGGTACACCACTTACTCTGTGGCATATCCTCGGCACGATAGACTTTAAGGTTCAGCGTGGCTGATCGCATCGTGACTCCAGCTGGCACCAAAAGATTGTTCTCTATGTCATCTTGCTCCTCATTTGACTCTCTCTTCTCAGTCTGTACGCAAGAAGCAAGAGCAGAGCAGAAGAGATGTTTATGTTATTAACACTGCATTAAGAGAAAGGTGTTTTGATTTTGAGGAAGAAGGTACTCTTACCGATGGTTCATCTCCAGTAGCCACAACAATTATGCTGACTTTCAGGTAGCCTCTAGGCCCCAAGTTCGAATCATCAAGATCACTGAGGAGGAGCCATTTCCTCATTATGGCGTGACCTGGATATGGTGTCATATTCAACATGTTCAAACATCTACCTGCAGTGTATAGAAAGGGAACTTTCCCAAGACGTGCATACAATACCAAAATACTCACTAGGTTCGTCGTAGATGTAGCCAACATCAAGCTGGATAGGAAAGAAAAATGTCAGACTACTAATTCATCCTTGAACTGTGAAACGACGAATGCAAAGTTTAGTATTTAAAAGCATTTTTGACACACCTTGAACTCTCCAATTAGACTGTCAGATCTGAGGGAGAAGGAGTCATAGACCTATGGAGAAAAGATATGAGATGGAGAAATGATTTGATTGTAAAATCGCATAACAGATGGTACAATATACTAATTTTCTGTAAAAACAAAACAAACAAACAAAAAACAGTATTAAATTTTAATATAACTTATCTGCATACCCGAATGTTGATGCTCTCATCAAACAGTTCTGACGGTAGCATGTTAAGATTGTAGAAAAACATCTGGAGAAGAGAGAGAGATAACTGTGTGTGCACAGTATATTTCTATGCCAGAAGCACGCTAATATAACTTTTTGTGGCAAATCACACAACTTACATTTGCTTTTAGCTGAGATTCTTACTGTACATTCTGGCAAAAGCTGAGATGAGGTAAATACAAATGCAAATGAGAGGGATTAGTTATACTGCAAGAGAAAGCTGAAAGGACTCCTTCAGTATCTACAGAAGGCGACTCTAAAGCTGCTGATAAAGAGAGAAATATCACAGGAGGTTATTAAAGCTCACAGAAGTGGCAAGGAAAGTAGACAAAGGGAGGTTAAAAATAGACAAGCAAGGTCAAAAGCAAAAGTATGCAATCAGTAACAAACTTCTCAAGAGTCAATTCTGGACGAGTTGAGTATCTTTGCGTGGCCATAGATTCATTACCTCATCAAAGAACGGGCTGTTCCCTCTCCTAATTCTCGTCCTGTGGGTCTGTCCACATACACTCACTTTAACCACAGGCTTGATGTTGTTGCCAGGCAGCTGTCTACCCTCGACAACCCGAACACGGATCTGTTTGAAAAGGTAACATTTTTTTATTTATTTGGGCTACTTTACTTTTTCTGCCAACTTTTAAAGTACAATCCAGCTCAATTAAATATTGGAAAACTGTGGATCAACAATATTGTCCCAGAGAAACTGAAGCAGAACCAGAAAAGTTGTTGGCATGTCTGTTTCCTGTTTGTCTATTCCCTGGCACTGGCTTACGTGTTAAGCAGTACTGGTGAAACTTTCTGTCATTTATGTGATTAACAATAACATTTCCTTCTTAGAGTGATATTTGTCATTATCTAGGCGTAGATTAAAAATAATTGCAAGTCAAACAATACC
The DNA here is from genome assembly GCF_018398535.1 of Haplochromis burtoni. Lineage (NCBI taxonomy): Eukaryota > Metazoa > Chordata > Actinopteri > Cichliformes > Cichlidae > Haplochromis > Haplochromis burtoni. The sequence continues at coordinate 1,300,613 of NW_024582368.1, read as the reverse complement.
TGGAAGTCCTGAGGCTTATTGGCCAGGGCTCTGTGCCTCTTACGCCTCAGACGGATAGATTGTCTGGATTTCCCAGGGTGGCCTGGTAAAGTGGGAGCTCCTGAGCCTCCACCCTGACCTCCCCCATCTGTGTCTGCTTCTCCCTCATCACCCTCATCACTCCCTTTTTGGTGCAAAATAAGAAAAACATGAAATTCATAGTCATTCATATTCATTATTATTCTACTCATGCTAAGCTTCAGTCCTGTGGTGACTAATATGTCTCGGCGTGCAACTGGTTATTTAACCCGATGCAGTGAACAGCTCCTTTTTTTCTTAGACAACCATGTTTTAAGACATATCCCATAACTGTGGAAAAGATGTTGCTCATTTTCAGATAGGTCATTTGACCTACTGGCATCAAGTAGATAAAAGAACTAAGGAGATTGCTGAAACAACTCAAACTGTGTTACACACTGTCCAACATGTCATTAAAACCTACAAAGATCATGGTGAATTATCATTTTTTGAGGAAGAAATGTGGTCAGAAATAAATCTTGAATGATTGTGACCATAGATCACTTAAATGTTTAGTGATATCAGAGTGTGAAAAATCATCAGTAGAACGCACGGTTGTTTTTAACAGTGATTTCTGGAGCATTTTCACGCATTCAATGCAACGAGAACTCAAGGGATTGGGACTAAACTTCTGTGCAGCTTTAAGAAAACCATGCATCAGTGAGGTCTAAGGAGCCTGAAAAGAAGGCGACTGGATTTTTAAAAAGTTTTTAAAGACGTTTCACCTCTTATCTGAGAAGTTTCTTCAGTTCTAAAACCACATGGTGGAGAGTTCAGGTTATTTAAACCCTAGTGGGAGTTGTCCCTTAAGAGGGTTGCTGACCCACTATTAATCATCTCATGAGCCAAGGTATGAAGAAAAATGTTGCGTCATTATCACCAGCGGTTTTGGGTGACGCCATTGCGTACCCTTGCCTCACCGTATTATGTGACCTACTGATGTCATCGAATGCAAGATGTCAGTGGGAGTTGAGGCACCAGGAAAGGGATCTCAAGACTACATTGTTGGTGGGTAATCTTCGGTGTCATAGGCCACCCTCTCTGTGTGTTAGTTGACCTGGTCAACCATGGCCTAAAACTTTTCAAGCTCCTTTGACTACCATGACCTTGATGACTGAGAACCTACACAGACATGCATCATCAAGGCTAGTCAGAGTGGGATGTTCTTCAGTTTCCTAGTGAACATGAACTTTGTTGCAATGATAAACAGTCATGTGGTATGATGAATCCAGATTTAGCATTTTCCAAAGTGATGGGTAGTGAAGGTGAAGCCATTCACGCACCATACCTAGGAAGCATGAGACATTATTTTCACACTTGGTTTTAGCTACCACAGAGTCCAGACCTTAGCCCCATTTAGAATCTGTGGGATTGTCTGGAGAAGACTCAAGGATCCAGCTTTCCCATCCTCAGTATAACATCTTGGTGTACAATGAATGCAACTATTCATGGAATGTAACTTTGCATATGATAGATAGATAGATAGATAGATAGATAGATAGATAGATAGATAGATAGATAGATAGATAGATAGATAGATAGATAGATAGATAGATAGATAGATAGATTTTAGTCTTCTTACCAGCATCCAAATGAGATATGTCTCCATCAGTTTGATCATTTAGGTTTGAAGTGGCATTGATAGGTGACTCATACCCAATGAGCAAATTAATGACTGCCTAAAAAAAGAATACATTCTTAATTACCACCCATCACGATGTAAATCTGTCCAACTGTATTGCATTTCACAAAAACAACTGCACAATAAGTAGGATCACGCTATTAATTAAAGGTATTCACCCCAAAAGACTGCTGCTTCTCATTGACAAGTGGTATGTTCTTGGATGGGAGGGATTTCGCATGACCACTGGCCAAGTCTTTCAGTGAGATTCTTGCAGAACCAATAAATCTGAAAAGCAATCACATTCATTTCCATTCACATTCACTCAAGTCATACGCCAATCAAGGAAACCATCAACCTCTTTCCAATCGATAAAACTAAGGATGCTAGGGATGCTTTGCTTCCACAATTTGTGCTGAAGAATTACCACAGGCAGGAACTGGACTCACTGTTTGTGACTGTAATTGCTCGTTGCTGTGGATACCTAAAAGTTTCCACTTCTCAGTTTCACTTCTTCATATAAATATAACAAATCAAGCAACAACACCGACATTGTTACTTTATTAAAAAGAAATTATGTAATATATAATAATGACAATAGCTTGCAACACACCGGGCATTTTTATAAATCATAGCATGGGCGCATGGGCGCAGCTGTGGCTCAGAAGGTTGAGCGGTTTGTCTACCAGTGGAAAGGTTTGTAGTTCAATCCCTGTAGTTTGCATGTCAAAGCAATCTTGGGCAAGACTGAGATGCCCTCAGCTGGTCCATTGGAGAGTGAGCATATCTGCGCTTGTGACATCAGGGTGTTGTGTTTATCTTGTCAACCCCATTAACCTGTTCTCTCACTTATCTGATCTATTCCTAATGCTGATTGGTTGTTGACGGCTTGCTGCACAAATATAAACCCAGAGAAGGTGGGATTAGGATTGAACTTTATTATCATTACACGTGTATAAATACAGGGTAACAAAATACAGTACCATAAGTACAGCATGATGGTTGGCAACTGGTGTCTTTGACCTTTTCACTAGCTTTATCTTTCTATTGTTTTCTTAGCTTTGATTATTAAGTATAGTTAAAGTTGGGAGTTCTCAGTGTTTTTAGCTTTGGTTTATGTTAGTCTAGTTTTCCAGACCTAGTTTAGGGGAGAAGCCTGAATCCAATGCCCCGCTGTGTGGCTGATGTGGTTGGCTCATGGTCTTCTTCCTCTTTTGTTTGTTTCTAGTTGGGAATTCTGTGTCTTTTTGTTTCTGTTTGTCCTTTGGGAGTAACTATATTTCCGTTATTAGTAGCTTGTTGAATGGCAGCAGTGTTGTTGCATCTGATATGCTGGGTTCCTTTGAGCCATAAATTTAAGGACTATAACAGGGCGAATGTGGCTTTATAGTACAAAGAGCTGAATGCTAAGTTAGAGTAGAAACCACTATTTAGGTTCATTTACCAAATGACTGTAACTCAAGTTGAACTCAAAGATTAATTCCAGAGCAAGTTTTCCTCTGATGTCACTTTACTCATTTTGTTAAAAGAGAGATTTGCATACAGCAGTGGAACTAGTTTATGAGGAAAACCCATAAAGATGGAAACCATTAACATGTACCACAGGCATGTGCTCTATGCCCAGTTTAACAATGAACAAATGCAGAGCCAAAGAGGTGGGAGAACAGACTTATAGTAAGTAAAGAACATGAGAACGGTCGCTTTCATGAGTTGCTTTCACAATTTTCTCTGTGGTTCTCAACAGATGTGGGATTAGTTGAGACTCCACAGAGCTTAGAAAACTTGTTCTTGGCAGAAAGTGTCATCTGTGGAAAGAATCTGGGATGGTAAATTACTGCCCCTGGCACACTGTGCAAGGAAAACACAGTATAAGGATAATGAGTATACATAACTTCTACTGCGAAAGAAAACTTTAAATTCTAGTGTCAAATATTCAAATATTTGTAGCTGCTCTACTAAAGAGAGGATTTTTACTTTAAAATGTCTAACCATTTTTTGGTATACACAGGTATTTTCCACTACTAATGTATGGCTTTTAAACACAGCTGAGGAAATACCAAAATAAAATGTCCCAAAGGAAACTAGGTCTCAAAACTGCGAGTTGAGCAGCTGGATTTGCCTTCTTTTAACTGCAGTACAGATTAGACATCCCTCTTCGGTTCCCTGAATCACACTCCTTCTCTTTCCTATTATGGATTTTAGATGGGGGTAACGGTTGGTTAAAAAAACAAAAAAAAAAACAAGTTTCCTGATTTTTGGCTTTACTGTCTGTTAATAATGACAAACGTGCCGATGACAAGCCAGCACAAGCTTCCCCTCTCATGCAGCTTTGGAAAAGCATAAAGTGCTTGTGTAGCTAAGGCAGACAGTCTTCACCCACTACCCCCACCCACCCCCACACCCCTTTTGCCTGCCTCAGAGGAATTTATACTGTGTACAATCAGTCACTGCAGTGACTCAATGGAAATGTTATTACTTGGTCTCCTTTCTTGTCTCCACTTTTTAAAAACAAAAGAACCCAGACTCTCTGTGTTTTGTGCATATCTGTCAAACACATTAATGGGGATTATTAAAGTGACTAATAAGCAACAGTTTGAGTTTCAAGAAAGAATAGTGAAAAGGAACAATTTTTTTCCCTTTTAAGGTAATATTTTTTTAAATGCTGGATCACCATTGTTCACCATAGCAAGTCTTAACATGGACGAGTCAGTCCTGGAGTTAAACATACCAGTGAAGTTTCAACATGCTGCTTTGCTCCTCGGGAAAAGATCATAATAACTGTTTTCAGCCACACGCTGGGAGTTATAATGTTGGTCATCGGTGCACAGCTACCATGAAACTCTGCTACACTGATTATAATTACATGTCAAAAGGAAAAACCACTGAGTTGGGATGAGGTTTTCCCTTTAAGTTATTACCAGAGCCATAAAACACATGTATATCTGTAATGACTAGCTGCACTCAAATGAACTTGCTGACTCAGAGACTTTGTCATGATGGGTTAAGTACTGATTCAGTGCCACACGCCAGTCTGGTTTAAGACAACTAAGGCTGCCATCACTTTAAAACAGACACACATTCATGACAAAATCAACATGCAAATGTGATCATTTTTTCACCCATTGCCCTCCGTGCACATACTTGTCTTTTCCGATTGTTTCGTAGTCTTTTACAACCACGTTGATGAATGAAGATGCATCCAGAGGGGTGCCTTTCAAATTAAATTCAAACACCTGTAATTACAAATAAGGGGCATTTGGAATCAACCACCAGCAGGGAGTCATGTTGACAACATACACATCAACATCACACCCAAACATTAAAGTTAACTTTCAGTTTACACTTACTTCATTCCAAACTGGATTGAGCTCATTATCAACTGCTTTGGTTTTCTTCTTTTCACCTGTAAGAAAAAATGACAAAGCAATGATTTATATTCCTTTTTTAAAATATCTTCCTCCCAAGCATTTTGAAGTTTAACAGTGAATAGGAGCGACACATAAAAGTCTCAAACCAACGCCAAACTTATTTTTCAACTAAAAATAATTGCTGCACAAACAATTTTAGAATCCTGAGGGAGTTTTTATTACAATAACAATGCAAACCTTCTCCTTTGGGAGCCGTGGGTTATTCTGACCTTATAAGGATGCATCTTTGTTTTTTTGAGTCACAGCCAAAATATTCAGCTGCAATAAACGTTTAAGTGATTACAACCAAAAGATGTTAACCTGACAGAAAGTGAAACACTGTATGGATGCTCAGTTTCTCCTAGAAAAGAAGTGGCACAGCATACAGCAGGAAGAGTTAAGGTAATAGTTATCCTGAAGAATTTTCTCACCTCTAAAGATCACCGAAGCTATTGGATCAGGGTTGCCAAGTTTCTTTTTGGGTATCCCGCTGGCGGATTCAACTATGACCCGCAGCATGTTGATAGAAGTCCAAAAAAAAAAACAACACTCAAAGAAAAGTTTTATATTCCGCTGAGAGAGAAGGTGCCATCATAGGAGGAACTGAGACAAAGTTTAAAGCAGAGGAGGAGAGGGGCGGATACCAATCACCTTATGAGTCACAGCAGCCACCAGCAGCCTGAAGCGGCTTTACTGTACGGAGCACCAAAAAGAGACCCTCATCCTGTGCTGCAGCGCCACTCTGTGGTGATGGCTAAGTACTGCCATCTTCCCCTGCAGTCAATTTTTTTTTAAATACTTGCTTAAAGTAACGTTTCTTCTATTAAGTAAAGCCACACACTTTTATGTTAAATCTAAAAGTTAATAAGCTGCAAAAACATTCATATAGAAAGGCAATATTGTTATTATTTAACACCAGTTTTATCCGCTGAGCTCCTCCTCTTCTCCGTTTTCACGCTAGTAGGCGATGAAGAAAGGTTGCCATAATCATCCAACTTCACAATTTGACAGTCAACACCATCTTTAGGTAACAAAATATAAACCCAGTAGGTGTTGCAGCAGATTTGGTAAAACAATACCTTAAGAAAGTAAGATTTATTTTAAAATGAGCAGTCATATTTCAATACCGTTATAATAACGCTAGCTAAATGGTAACACTAGCTATTTAACGTTGGCTAGCTAGCTAAAGTAGCTTTAATTCTGTCTAGCAAAAACCTTATAGATTATGGCGGTTATAAGCGGTTTTTTACATCATTAATGTTATTTTATAGATATGAGAGACCAATATTCGGTATCCAGTTTAACTCTTAAATATGAGCGATTTTGTTAGCATGTTAACTGTTAGCTTGTTAACTAGCGATAGACACAAAAATATATTTTAACGTGTGTGTGTGTGTGTGTGGTGGTGGTGGTGGGGGGGTAGCACTTTGCTGATGCCAGATTTATTTAATTCAGTTTTTCTTACATGTAGTGGGATGTAGGTGCGTTGCTAATAAATTTAGAGACACCTTTAAATAAAATAAAGAATAAGTAAAAAAAAAAATGTATATATATTTAAAAATACACTAGGTTTCAAAGTCAAAAGCAACTAGCTGCAATGTTTGTATAATTACAAACTAATTATAAAATTACTGCTCAGAAATCAAACTTTGGTGAAGTTGTCTTTGCTCATGAATATTAGGTAATGTAATCCTGCTCGTATTGTTGATGTTTCATATGTAATATTCTAAGATGCATTGCTCCTGTGATACTTGTGAGCAGGTAACAGGGATGGCAGCATCTAAATACAAGCGCTCTCTCAAGAAAAAGCTCAACTCAGAGCTTGCCATGGTTGTCAGCAGCCTCAGGAAAGAGAATGCCTGCCTGAAAAGGACCCTGGCTGAACTGACCCATCAGCAGTCGCAGCATAATAAGCTTGTAGAGGTAATCTGCTCACACTGCTAAGTCTAATTATTTTTACAATTTTTTTGTATCAATACATCCTGGCAATATTTAAAAGATGTTTTGTTGTGTCTCCATGCAGAGATTCCTCTCTCTTGAAGCCATGAGGCTGGAGTGTACCCGGGAATTTAGGACGAAACATGAGAAAACTGCTTCACCCTCTGAGCAGCTGTGTGAAAAAGAAAAGAGACCAGTGGATGCAGTGAGTAGCATATCCCGTTACTCCAGAGAGATTGAGGAAATCGAGGAGAAGCTTGAGGTCATCTCAACAAGGTGTCAGTATGTCGAGAACAAAGTTACAGGGAAGCAGGTATAGCAGATTTTCAAATTAGAGATTATAATGTCGGAAGCAGTAAAAACAAACAGTTCTGTTTAACCCAGTACATCTTTCTCTTCAAATCTATAGACCATATAGCATTGTCTGGTTAAAGCACAGAAAAAGGTCTGGAGCATGTTAGGCATGCTTAATTGCTTGCCAGGTTTTTTGCCCTGCTACTGCAGGGGACAGCCAGTGATGTCAATGCAAATAATTCCTTTCCCACAAGGGGTCACTGCTGAGCTTTCCAACACAGCTCCCCTTAAATGTCAGTCATGACTTTTGTATTCATTTGGAAAGGCAGGCATCAGTGTCTGTCTCTTCCTCTGAAGCTTTGTATTTGGGAAGTTGTATTAGCTGAGTAAGTTTTATCTCAGACCTTTAGTTTAGCAGTCTGGATGCTCAACAGCTTCTCCTACCTCTATGAATGCTTTACTACCATTAATAAATAAATCTTCAAATGTCCTCCTCCTTTATCCTGACAAAACTGAGTATCTTGTGTTTGGATGTCTGTCACTAAATTGTCCCTCTCACCAACAACATCAAATCATCTTCTAAGCACCTTGGTATCATCCAGGGGGCCTAAAACAGTTTTGCCCAATTTTTGCCCAACTGGTCAACAGGATGAAGCTTAGTGGGTCATACTGGCCAGCTTCCTATAGAGAGTCCTTCGAGTAGGAATTCTGGCTCAGTGGAGTGTTGTTTATAGACCAGTGTGTCATTGAGATAGTTCCACTGCATGCCACTAGCTGGTGACTGTTGTAGACAGACGTGTCCACTGTAGGTGCAATGGGAGCAACATTTTTCTGCACTGGTTTACTGGTGGAAGAAAGCTGTCTGAAAATAGTGGAAGCAGAATGGTTAGTACCATCACCTTAGACTAAGAAGGTCCTGGATTTGAATCCAGTAGCTGGGCCTTGATTGGCGATTCTAGCATGAATGTTTGTCAGTCTCTCTGTTATAATCCAGCAAACAAGAAAAGGTCTCGATGTTGTGTGGAGCATTTTTAATTGCTTGTTAAATTTGCAGCTGTCCTGCTTCAGATGCAGTCATGTGAATGTGATTATTTCCTTCATACTGCTCACATTACTCTTAGACTTTCCAGCATCTGTTTAGCTAATTAAGCCCCTCTTGCCCCAGTTATACCACTAGATAGCAGCAGGTATTTTTCAGTCTCACTACCATTAGGATACTGAGAGCCATGATAGTCATCATAGAGATGTTATGGATCTTTTTTGAACTGTTCTGCCTGCCAGCTAGCTTTTGTTTTTTATCGTAGCAACTAAGAGACTGTTAATATGAATTGCTCATTTTCAAATGTGCAGTATTGTTTTGTGTCTTTCTGGTCTCTCTGGTAGGACTCCACAGCTGATGAACAGGTTTCCACGAGTAATGAAGCTGTGGCAGAGGTCCAAATTCATCTCAGAGATGTAAGTGTTTTCTTGGCACAGCTGGGAAATGCCCCCTGTGTTTTTCTATCCACTCCTAGCCTTCCCCTTAATCTTCTTTTAGTCCGTTTTTACTTACAAGTCAGGCTACAGTATACATGTCGTACTAAGTGTTTGTGGTTTGGAGACATCTTTCTGGCAAAGATCTGTTTCTGTCTTTTCTTTTATGTGCTTCTCATTATTTCATTCAATGCCCTGAGGCCTTGGAAAAAAACAAGCAGTGGCTGGAGTATGACCAGCAGAGAGAGGCCTATGTGAGGGCGATTCTGGCCAGAATGTTATGGCTGGAGAAGCAGCTGAATGAAGCCAATCAGGCCCGTTCACAGCAGCACAATGAGGACCATTCAGACGGTGAGCCAAGAGGATAGTGGGCAGCGGACACTCACCACTGGGGCGACAAGGGGCAGCAGTCTGTCACAACAAGTTTTTAAGATATCAAGATTGTCCAATAGTAGCCCACTGTAACAGAATGTGTCCTCATGTGCTTCATTTATCTTTTTTTAATGCCACATGGCACACATCTGAGTAGACATGCTTTTGTTTCCCACTTCTGCTTTTAATTTTTGATTTCTTTTTCTTATTGTAGAGAAAGAGAAAATAAGCCAGATGCAGGAGCATTATGAAAGACTCCTCCAGAAAGCCAAGGATGAACTGGAGGTACTGAGGGAACGAGTTGAAGTGACCCACCAAAATCTGATGATCACCCAAAATTGGTATGTTTGAAAAATCAAGGCATAAAAAATAGATCAGTAATAGACAAAGTGTGGACTGCAGCCCTCTGGTGGACTGTACCTGTATTGCAGGTGGGCTACCAGGAGTTACTTTTTACATTGAAATATATTTGAAAATATATTTTATAATTTTCAGTAGTTTTGCTTATTTTATAATTCCAATTAAATAATCCATTAAAAATGGATTAACTTTAAGAACTACTTGATGCCACGCGATTTAAAACGGAATTCTTAATTTTCTTTTCTGCCTTTTTTTGATACCAAAAACAAAAGCAGACAGGTTATCTTTATGCTTTAAAATGGTCAGCAGTCTGAAGTTTGAGAATGGCTGTAATGATTATATGTTTCCATTTAAGTTGGTGGTTAGCTATTTGACAGGCAAAAATGATCTGTAGGTGCAAGGAAAGAGAAAGGGAAGTGGAGGAGCTCAAACAGCAGCTGCAAGCTGAAAGGTTGAGCAGAAGCACACAGGAAGTGCAGAATTGCCCTGAGGATGAAGAGCAACAACAGAGAGATGTGAGAGAAGTCCTCCAGGGCGTGCTGGATGATGAGAGAAGAAGGTCGGGAAACTCTGAGCTGCAGGTAAAAAGTAAAAATCTTAATGTGCTCACATGAGGGAAGAAAGAGCCAATGAAATCACAGAAAAATTACTCTCCAATCAGGCGAATCTCTTTCAGAGGTTTATGTTAAATCGTCACCATGCAGACCAGGAAAAGATTGCAGACCTAGAGCGACAGGTATGACAGGCACATTTACTTTCTGTTAGTTTTCGCAGTTTCGTGTTGCTGATTTACCCATTGTTAATGATGGCGCAGATTAATGACAATGCACAGAGGATGGCCAGTTTGTGTTTTTTAATAAGTCTTTTGGAGATAAAAAGGTTGCAGTATGCAAACACAGTGTGCTCTGTTTTGTCTGTGCCTGCCTTCTACAGCCACACATTATCTCTTTTATTATAGTGTTATTCATTCAGTTCATCGCAGTGACAATTTTTTACATTTTAGATCCAGATTTCTTCACAAGACCTTGAGGATGAGAGGCAGAATTGCTCTTATTTAAAGAAGCAAATGGTCAAAGTTCTGAAGGCATTGCAAAAAGGAAAAGGCCATGTGGCAAAGCAGTTAAAGGTTGGCGTCAGTATCTAATCAGAGGATGATAAGATTGATCTGTGATCAAACTTAAAGCTGCATTAATAGAGTTTTTACCCCTCAGCCTTTAAAGGATAAAGAGTGCCCACCCCATCATGGTGTGGACGCCAACGTTTCTGAACATGATAACTCATGAACAAGGCAACACAGGATTTTGTAATCTCGACCTCAAGATCAGAGGTCAAGTTTTCTTAAAATCTTGTAATAACTTAAGAAGGAAATGACCTAGGAGTTTCAAATTGATACCATAGGTTTGTCTACTAGGAGGCTGAGGGGTAGCTCGAGCAGCTGCCAGTATTTTGTTTTCCTTTTTTAACCAATTCAGTGTTGCAGGCAACATTAATTTTCATTTGGAGCTGTGTTTTTATTTGCCTGGTCACTGAATATTCAGTACTTACTGCCTTTTGTTCACCTGAGCACACCAGATGTTTCCTCACTTTGCGTGTCTGCTGCTGTAATTTCTTCCATTGATAATTTTCTGCACGAACCACAGTTAAAGCAAACATTCAAAACGAATTCAAGTTGTAAAATCAAGTAAAAAGCAGCACCTTTCATACTCAGCCTACTCTGTTATTGTAAAAAATAGCGTAGCTTTAAGATTTACTTTGGAATAAATTTAGCAGTTTTCTTTTTTTTTTTGTTAGTTTTTTTTAATCCCAGGACTAAAGTGTAACTGATGGATGTTGTTGTTTATGTTAGAGAGAGAAGCCGGATCAGAGCTCAGGGGAAACGAACCCTCCCCTGTCCCAGTTCTCCAGACCCAGCCTGACGTCCTCGCCTCACAGCAACTTGATGAATGAAAGCTTCCTGGAGTGTCCCGTCTGCCAGGCCGAGTATCCAGTCAGTCACCACCGAGAACTGATGAACCATCTAGAAATCTGTCTAAACTGAGCTGAGCCTGGAAGCTCTTTAATGATGGATCTTCTTTAAGATGGATTGGTTGTTAAATTAAAGTTATTTTGATAAATTAATGTGACAAGTTGCTTAAGCTGTGTTTGAAACGAATCCTCAAAGCTTTGATTAAACATAACAGCAAAGATTTCCCCAGAAATGTAACGGAGTTTGGAGCAATCTCTGCTTCATCCAGCACAGCCAGGCAGCTGCAGCTGCTTACAGCTCTTGGCAGCATACTGTTGCAGCTGCTTGAAATCTGTAATTAGCAATAAATGCACTATGTAAAGGGCTACATCTTGTCTTCATTCTATAGTATTTACAGATTGTCTCTCTAAACTGGCCTTGTATTATCTGGACTTGACTAGCACACCAGCTGTGCTGGTTGCGGAGGGATTGCAGAGGAATAACACCTTGCATGTTTGTGTACAAAATAAACACTATTAGTTGGAAAATTGTTTGAAGTTTGGTTTAAATACTCTGTCGAGACTGTGCTCCATGTAATAAATCTACTGATATTGATCTTTTTTTGATGCACTCAAATTATTTTTGGTTTCAACTGATATATACAAATATACAAGCAACTATTTGATGTTTTGAGTGTTGTTGCTTTTTAGCAGGCAGTGTTTTAGCAAACGGCAGTGGTAGGTTTATTTCTATAGCACATTTTATTACATGTAAACTATGTGCTTAAAACAGAAGGCAGTGAAAAGAGCAAAATAAAATCAATTTAGAAATGTTTCCAAAGTGCAGCACTTAACAAATTTCTCAGACTACTTGTCATTAAAAACAAGAAAACACATATTTTAGAAATTTATCAAAAAATAGTTTAAAGCTAAAAACGATATGTTATTTATTAGGTAAACAACAAACCAAATTCATGTTTTTATGTCCAAATGTGAGTAAGCACATCATCACGTCATCACTTAAAGTGAAAATGCAAAGACTTCCTTTTAAGCATTGCAGAGCAAACAGCATCAGAAAGTCTAGTCTCCACCCTTTCTCCTCCCTTTTACTTCTTATCAGCATCTGTCAACATTCATTTTTCTGTTTGTCTGCAGGAGTGAGCAGTGTGTGCATTTCACATTTAGTACCTTTTCAGCCTGCATGGATACAGACCTTCACATTCATTCCCTTCACTTGAGAAACTTGACTTTTTTTTCTTTCTTCTCTGAGCTGCACCACTCAAATCAGGTTGCTACCACTATAATGGAAACCGCAGCTATCAGTGCAGTCTTTCTGGTCTCTGTAGCTGCAAATGCAGGAGCTGCAGTCCTGGTAACCTGTGGACGCAGGCTGCTTGCCAATAAGACCATCCTGACGCTCAACTTGTTCGTGGCTGATCTGCTGTTCGTCAGCATGATCCCGCTGATTGTGACAGTGCGTTGGACCGTGTCCTGGGAGCTGGGGTATGCAGCCTGCCACACATTGCTCTATGTCATCTGTATGAGTGGCTGTGTCACCATCACAACCTTGGCCACGATCAGTGTGGAGAGAGTCCAGGCTATTCTCTGGCTGCAGACTGTGCCAAGTCTGGCTCCCAGGATGGTGACTGTGACCCTCGTCTTCATCTGGGCTTTCTCTGCACTCACCTCCCTCCCCCTCAGTCTGTTCTTCACTGTGATGGAAGTGGATTTCCCAAAGCTGGTATGGATGAATTTAAAAAACAGGAAATATTTCTACAATAGAGCTATGCCTATGTTTGTTATTATCTCCGCAGGAACACGGTCACATCTGTACTCTCAAGTGGCCTGACCCAGCAGGGGAGATTGTGTGGAACGTAGTCTTCACTGCCCTGAGCTTCCTTCTCCCAGGACTCATCATTCTGGTTAGTTACAGCAAAATATTGCAGGTGGGTTAATGCTGTCTTTGCTAAAGATGGCAGGCAGCGAGGAGAAGGACAGATCAGCTGTTGTCTGTTTTTATGCTTCTAACGCAAATTGTAAAAATCCAGCTCTGAATTTACCGTTTTCTCAATTTACAAGTTTCTTACATGAAGACAGAAATATACATGAGTTAATTTAATTTTTAAACTAAAAATGTTTTTTGGCCACTTCAATTTCTTTTTCCAGCTGTCATTATACTTATATTATTAATTAAATAAGCATTCTTCCTTGAATTAATGCATGGATATCCTGATTTCTTAGACATTTCTCTGTCCCCGTGGGGGGGGGAAATGTGCGCTTACTAATTATTACCTTTGTGTGTACGTTCAGTGCTCTCCGCTATCAACTGTTAACACTGAACTGGGCAACCAGTTATGCCAATGTATCCATGAGTGTGACACAGAGAACAGAAGAACATGGTGACCAGCTGCAAATTGATTTTAGCGCTCAGTAGACTTTATGGATGAGACAAATAACACTGTTTCCATGCTTCATGTGTAAATCCATATACAGCTCAATCAGGGTGTGTAAATGGTTTCATCATGTCTCTGGGTGGTGACGTTCACTCTGGCAAATTCAGCGCTCAATCCCATCCTCTACTCGGTCTGCCAGTTCAAGAACAGCTGGCGCAAACGCTGCTGTGGCTCAGTTGTGTTTCCAGTGAGAAAAAGACCCACCAGTGGGTGAACACTGGGAATACATCCATAATCATGTCAAATAGAGCAGGGATGTCAAACTCATGTTACATTGCGGGGCCACATACAGCCCACTTTCACCTTTAGTGGGCCACACCAGTGAAACTCTTCTTTCTCTCTGTGTAAAGAAGTCTAAATACACATTTGAGATATCTTAATATAAGAAAAAGAAGTGCAATTTCAACCATATGTCTTATTTTCCTACATGACTAAGAAATGCTGCTGTATTAAATGAATCTGTCAGCATGACATGGTAAGAAATTAGAAGAAATAAATGTAAAAAATTACAGAAAACGTTCTAGTAGCTTGTTGTTCAGATTGTCTTGTAAATATAAAACAGAACATGTTTTTTTTCTATAGTAGTGAAAAAACAGGGATTTTGTCAGTTCCTTAATTGTTCATATATTTGTTCATTACTTTACTGTAGTATGAATGGCTGTGGTGGAGGTCTTTTTCATTAGGCTATAAAGCTTGATTATTTTTACATAATTTTACAAAATTTTTAAAGCCTTCCAGTGGGCCAGATTAGAGTCTTTGCCAGGCCAAATTTGGACACCGGACATTAAGTTTGACATTTCTGAAATAGTGCAAAGCATGTATGTCTGGTGGCTTTTGATGTACAACATACCGTACACATCACATATAAGACAAAGAGTGTGAATGCAACACCTACAGGATTCTGCATTAGTGTCAAAAGCAGTGTTTCCAAAAGGTTGAGGTCTGTCTATCTATCTATCTATCTATCTATCTATCTATCTATCTATCTATCTATCTATCTATCTATCTATCTATCTATATCTATATCTATCTATCTATCTATCTATCTATCTATCTATCTATCTATCTATCTATCTATCTATCTATCTATCTATCTATCTATCTATCTATCTATCTATCTATCTATCTATCTATCTATCTATATATCTATCAATCATCTGTTGTGCTTTTGGCTCAAATACTGCCAAAAGGTTTTGCATATTGTTTGACCAACTTATTTCTTATCCTCCTGAGTTGTCCACCTGGTGTTTCACTGCATTTCAGACTTTTTTATGCTGTTGTCTCAAAGGTTGTAACAGCATCATAACCCTTTAGCTGTTTCCCAAATGACTGATTCACTTGTTCTATATGAAAGACTGGAACCTTTCTTTGAACTGCACAGTATGAAATCAATTCTTGTAAACTCTAATGACCATCTTTTACACCACATGCCCATCCTGATGCAACCACAAAAGAATTTGTGCCTCCTTCCCAGGATTAAACTGAGGAATCTTTCTTTTAAACCATTACACACATATTTCAAGTAGTGGAATTTTTATTAACTGCACAAATTTATAATTTCAAAAAATATATAATTAATATACTGTATTTGTCATTTTACACAATATCTTATGGAGAAACTTAATGGATGAAAGAGATTGTTTTTGTCTTTCTCTCTTACAACAGGCTCTGACACCATTCTTTATCTATTCACTCTAAATAGTAAAAAAAACAAAACTGAATAGTATAGGGTGGAGGAAAGATGTTTGTTAAGGAAATGCTCATGTGCTAGACAGAGTCCAAATCAAATGACATGCAAACTGTTCTGGTAAGCTGATGCACCACGTAGATGATGTTGTTAAAGCCAGACTGAAACAGATCAGGATGTCAAGCTTCATTTCAGCTGTGATTTGTCCACAAAACATTTGTTTGGTTTCTGCATCCAAGGCTGAGCAAACTGCTGCAGACAGCTATGGTCTGACTGTTCTGTCTAAAAGAAATAAACAGTTATATTTATCTAGCTTTTTCTAGGGAATCAAATGTTATTTATTCCTCTGCTTTTGTTTACTGAATATAAATATTTTTGCAGATCTCGTAAATCGTGATTTTAATTGTCTTTTCGCGCTCTTATGGTGGCAGCGTAAGTTTAACAGCAGGGAGGCCTTGGATGGGCAGTTCTTGAGCAGCAGCTGCTTGTAAAAGCTTTACGGGGTGTTTTTGGCACAGTGTACACTTTCATAATCATATCATCATAACAATAATTAGCATCTTCTACTTCTTCATCATTTAATCACTGATGGACAGGAAAGGATCCTAAGATGTAATTTCATCGTTCATCAAAACATAATTTTGAGCTTTATTTGTTTACATTTTTCATATAATTGAGGTTTTATGCTATATTTTCATATAGTAGGTATGCCTACTCTGTGGGCTGACAAGATGGCAGACCTGCAAAACAAGTGCATTCACTCAGTTTGCTCAAGATCAGAGCGGGAGAGCCTCTAGCAATTTAAAATCTTGATAGTCGTGTAGAAAAGCTCCCTGTGGATGATGCTCTCTTCCCCTTAAGGTGTAAATCTTAGAGAAAGAATTTTATGAAGCTAGTGAGTCCACCTGACAACTAAACATATCTACCTTGCTCAGCATTTCCCTCTAGTGGGGAGTTCAGCTCATTTGTGTAGACTGTCAGACAGAATGGCTCTATTTTACCCACAGCCATTGGGTGAAGATTGAACATATCCACAAATAATATAATTTTATTCATGCATCTTTAGGTAAAGGGGCAGATAAGTCAGGTCACAAGCTAATACAGGCCCAAACAATGATCAATAACAATATTTTTAAAAGCACTGAAAGGTGAAGTTAGTAACGCTGAATAATTTGTTACACGGGCATTATTCTGCTTGAGTCCTTGGATTCATCGTGCTACAGTGACACTTACCACCCATGTAAACATTGTTCCAGCCCTTCATACCAGTGCACAAAAAAACAGCATCTCCCATCAGGATGATGTCACACTGCTATAACTGTTATGGCATGGCTCAAATAACTCAACAAAAGCCACCCCAGCTTCCAAACTCCTCAGATCTCAATGCAAGAGCATCTGGGGGATGTGCCAGAACAGGGCTGATCCACTGAGACTCCACCCCTAAACCACACAACACCCACAGAGGTCCTGTGTCAACGCCCTGACTTAGGAGAGGGGCTATTTGGGTGAAAAAGGGGAAATCTACAAAATATTACACAGTAGTCTAATGTAGGCAGTGATCAGTGTTTATTACAGGAAACTCCAAATACATATTAAAAAGTGAGAAACACTTGACTCACTGTGGTCATATTGTTACTGGAAAGTCTGTGTCCTACTCTAGTGATGAATGGTGACATTTATGAAGCACAGACACTACACAACATCTTGCAGCACACACAATAATATCCACTGTTCTCTCCCTGGTCCAGCAGCTGCTGATACTTCTTAGAAGCAGCCTAATAGCTTCATTCTTCCCAGCTTCATTTTTCAAACCTCCTAGAGGAGGATCACGCTCCTCTAATTCTCTTGCATTAGTAATATCACTATAAACATGCGCAGGATATCAAGTATTGTAATCATGTGAGTATTTGTGCACTTTTCAAAAGGCCTGCGCATATTTGTACCAAGATGGGTCAGAAGCATGCAGGCCTGACAGCCACAGTGAGTAAACATATTAATCAGAAGTAAGAAATGAGATGATGACAGCCTTATAGGGCTCCAAGAGCACCCTCCTGAACAAGCAAGTGTCTGGCATAGAAGATTAAGAAAAAACTGCAATAAAACTGTGAAGGTGGTGGCTTGCAGCAGTATTAAAGCATGAAAAGAGACGAGTGTATTTTAGAGACCGTTTAACCTGCCCTTTGTTTAAGAGGATGAGGGGGATGGTACTGAGGCAGAACAGATGTCAGAGTGACAGGAGGGTTTCCCCACACCCCTCCACCACAGGTCAGAAATACTTTGCATCCTCCAGTCGTCATGGAAACCGAGTGCAAACCAGGAAATATACCCACAACATTTTACAAATATGGGAATATTTAAGAAAGCACAAAGTTTCGGTGACTTTATCGGCACTAAAGAACCCGTGATTTGTAACGGCAGCGTTTTGACAGTCAACATCTGGTTTTGAGCCAAATGTTGCAGCTACATTTCCATAATCACAATTAATTGTCAGCGGGTTTCCCATCCGCTTCCCGCATAGAACGCTCGTGTGCGTCTGCGCCACAGACGACAGTCCGCTGGCTCATGTCAGAGCTTCTTCTTCTCCCGCTGATTCACGAAAAGAATTGCACAATTCCGTTGCCCATTGGGCGGAATCCTCCAAGACCCTGACACGAAGAGAGTGGCGTTTGCTGAAATCATAGGCGTGGTTTTGGATGAAGATGCTCCGTCTGCTCCCGTTGGGATCCCCACCTGCCCTCACACCGCGTTTGTCACCGAGCCAGCTGGAATATTCCTGAGCTTCAAGACTCCACAGCAAGCGTCACATTATATATTTATTATTATTGCTTTTGTCTCGGAGGGTTTAGATTTCTTTTCGTCTGGAGGTTCGGTGTAATTACGGCGCTGTGGGCGCACGGGTCGCCCGGTTTTATCACCTCCAGAGCGGCGGTGGCGCACGGAGATAAACAAGAGCGGACATTCGCGTGGCCTCCAGGCAGAAGCGGCTGCAGCAGCGGTGGGAGAGGAACCACAGCGGAGACCCTGGTTCATGTGTAGGGCTGTTCGACGCGCAAGTTGTGCCCGCTGCGGATCTCAAGGATGGAACATACACACAAGATACCCAGCAGATCGCTCTGGCTCGGCTTACTTGTGGTGGCGTCAGTTATACTTCTAGTGGACAGCAGGAGACCCAAGCCGCCTCGCTGTCCCTTAGTGTGTACATGTTCCAAAGATAACGCGCTGTGCGAAAGCGCAGGACTCATCCCTCGCAGCTTTCCCCGAGAAATCACATCTTTGTAAGTTCTATTTAATATTGTTTTGAAATAAAAACCCACTGCAGCGATGAACGCAACATGCTTAGCTCTACCTGCTGGTTAAGACGTGGATTTTTCCGCCAATGCTGCATAATAATTGCATATCCAAGGAACAGACTGCAATAAGTGATCGTCAGTCTGTGCTGTAAGCCTAAACAATATGCGTGTGTGTGTGTCGTGTTTTCCCCCCCACAGATCATTTGTCAAGTCTGAATTCACTGAAATTCCGAAAGAGAGCTTCATCCTCACGCCTGCTCTGCATCTCCTGTGAGAAATCTCTTAGGAGTTTTTACTTTTTTCTTGCTTTTCTTGCACTCTGTGAGCTGATCAACGCCATGTTTAATGTTCAAGACATTTCCCCCTTCAATGATGCTACACATTATGATAGAACGGGTGTTGCTGTGGCTATTGATTAGGTTGGAGAAGCCTTAAACCCAAAAAATCATTTGCTGAAAACGTGGTTTTCCTGCATCCCTTTTCATGGCATGGTGATTTTAAATCTCTCTGCTAGGCTTTCTTCCAAGCCTTGCATTAAAATGTCTCTGTGTATAATAATGTGAATCCAGTAATTTACGGGTAATTCCTTCTTTTGATGAGGGAATTCATTTCCTCATTGGGTGGAGTACTGACAGAGACACTGTGTGTCTAAAAACAGACATGCAGGCCTGCAGGAATCCTCAGAGAGCACAGATCCGTGTCTTAAAAGTATGTGGTTTACAGTTAGCAACAATGGTTGTCTATTAGGCAAGATGTATTTTTATTATCCACTCGCTGACCCTGAATAGTAAAAATATTAACTTGAGATTTCTCCATGCAGCCTCTTCACAGCCAACAACCTGGAATCTATAAATGAGGATGCATTCATTGGTCTTCCTCACCTAGAATATCTGTGAGTAGTTGGTACAAAATTATCCTTCAAGTTGGTTTTTTGTTTTTTTGTTTTTGATTTTGTGATTGTTTTGTTGCATTTGCCTGACATTATCTCCCGTCTCCTGCATTTTATCCAACAACTTTTCAGATTCATTGAAAACAACCAAATCAATTCGATATCAGCGCATGCTTTTCGTGGACTGAAAACCTTAGTACACCTGTAAGTACTTTTTCTTTTTTTACTAGAGGTATTAAAGAAACAAACACTACAGTTGCATGGGGATTTAATTTTGTGACCTATTTAATTTAAAAATCTAATCACTGGTGACCTGCTTTAAGAGGGAGAACAAGAGAAGCTTTCTCTCATTTGCATCAGACATTGTAATCTATGTGCAGGTGCAGACAAGCACTGTTCCAGTAAAACGCTGACAGTTTTTATTGCGCAACTTGTATTGCCACATAGACACTTCTCCCAACATTGTGCAGCTGTTATGAATATGATTACGAAGCAAATCCCGCCACCGTCAATGTCCACTGTAAATGAAAGTATAATATTCTTTCATTACAGATTTGTGAAAGTACATTATAAGTAAAAACGCTCTGAGATTTTCTTTTATTGATGCAATAATATTTAAGATAAGGCTCCAAAGAAACTTATAAAATACTACCCAAGTCTTCTCAACAGGAAAAAGCCTTTTTTCCACCGTCTTCATTGTAGCAGAGAAAGCCATAAAATGGCTGAGGAGGCAGTGCTAAAAATAGCTTAATGTTTCCTCAAACCCACAATAAGCAATGTTCCTGCTGTACTCTCCAGGGTGGCAATATGTCCCCCAAGCTTCTTAACAGATATCTGTGTACATACAGAAATACTGCATAAACAGATTATTATTTAATAGTTTGAGATGGTGTGGCTATGGGGAGGGGGG
>NW_024582368.1:1259358-1279898 GCF_018398535.1 Haplochromis burtoni | reverse complement strand
GGGGGGGGGGAATGCATGCACATATAATCAATGTGGAAACCAGAAACTAAGCACAGTTTTTTTTAAATCTATTTTCAGGAGTCTGGCCTACAATAATCTTGAGACGCTGCCCAAAGATTTGTTCAAGGGTCTCGAGGCCTTGACAAAAGTGTAAGTATGAATTTTACCTTTGCCTAACAAAGAGATTCATTGCATTTCAATTTACATGCGTGCCACTGAGATAAATGAGTTTTCTGTGCAGCCTTCTATATATAGAACACTGTATCATTATTCCACTTCAGCCGAGGCTCGAAAAATGTGTGGGCAGCTGGTGCTTTTAACACTATTAAAATTGCATGCAGCAGTGAGGAAAGAGATAAGTTTGCAATCTATCACCCACTGAAGATGTCCGGTTCTCCTTTATAGTCCCCCTTGATGATAATGAGGGCAAAGATTGAAGCTGTGAGGGCCACAGAGCAAAGCTAACAGTAGTCACACTTCAGTAACTCCAGCTTTTGGGAATTAAATGCATTCATAAAGCACAGGCCTTTCTGAATGCATTTAATACAGCATGCGGAGTTTAGTTTGGTGGTGTTTTCCCTTTAGAGACTTGAGGGGGAACCAGTTCACCTGTGACTGCAAGCTCAAATGGTTGGTGGAGTGGATATACAGCACCAATGCCACCGTGGATCAGATTTACTGTAAAGGCCCGGCCTCGCAGCTCGACAAAAAGATCAACGACCTCCTGCCACAGTCATTCGACTGCATCACCACAGGTGGAGTACAATAAATACAGTTGTTTTCTCTCAAAGTTTCACTGGATTAAAAAAAAAGTTATTTCAAGTGGGTGTTTTTTGTTTCACTTACAGAGTTTGAATCCTACCAGTCCATGGATTTTAACTCCATATCAGTGGAAGCATTTTCTTTTGGGAATGACCAGTACGTTGTGTTCGCTCAGCCCTTCAGTGGGAAGTGCAGCTTTCTAGAGTGGGATCACGTGGAGATGGTCTTCAGAAACTTTGATTTTATTGAGAGTAAGTGAAAGACGCATTTTTTTGGGAAAGGGCTGTGCAAGTTTGAAAGGAGGGGTGATTCAAACCTCTCAATGGAGATAATTATTGGAGGTGAAAGATATTTATTTTTTATCCTGTCTTCTGCTTCACCAGGTACATCCACGGTGGTCTGCAAACCCCTGGTCATTGACAACCAGCTTTTTATCATTGTGGCTCAGCTGTTTGGTGGCTCGCACATCTACAAGCGTGACACGTCCGCTAACAAATTCATCAAGCTCCAAGGCATCGACATCCTGCGAATCCGCAAACCAAACGACGTTGAGACGTTCCGCATCGATGGCGAATTCTTCTTCGTCATAGCGGACAGCTCCAAGGCCGGGTCCACCACCATTTACAAGTGGAACGGCAATGGCTTCTACTGGCATCAGTCCCTCCACCAGTGGTATCGGGACACCGATGTGGAGTACATGGAGATGTCCTCCAAGCCTCACCTGATCCTGTCCAGCAGCTCCCAGAGGCCCGTCATCTACCAGTGGAACAAAGGCACCAAGATGTTTGACAGGCGCACCGACATCCCAGAGATGGAGGATGTTTACGCTGTGAAGCATTTCCAGGTCAAAAACGACCTGTATATCTGCCTGACGCGCTTCATTGGTGACTCCAAAGTGATGCGCTGGGACGGGGCCCTCTTTAGGGAATTGCAGACCATGCCTTCTCGTGGCTCCATGGTATTCCAGCCCTTCGCTGTGGGAAACTGGCAATACGCCATCCTTGGCAGCGATTACTCTTTCACCCAGGTTTACCGCTGGGATGCCAAGAAGGGCGAATTTGTTCGATTTCAGGAGCTGAACATACAGGCACCGAGGGCCTTCTCTCCAGTTTCCATAGACAACCGTCAATTCCTGCTGGCCTCCAGTTTCAAAGGGAAAACTCAGATCTATGAGCACCGGATCATCGATCTGAGCAACTGAGCTAATTTTTCTTCTGTTGCAGATTGGTTGGTGGGTGAATTTTGTGATTTTTTTTTTGTCTAGACAGCAGGCTGTTGCAGCAGATGCAGTGCTGAACAACTCAGAAAGCGTTGATCCTAACTTGAGAACAGCAGCCATTACTCCTACTGATTTTCAAACTCTTCTAGTTAAATTAGTGCACAGTAGATTAAAGGATAAATGTATGCATCTCAACCAAGCATATGACCGAGATGCATTTTGAGTCCAGCGCATGCACCTCAAGTTAGGATTAGATCGCATATGTTGTCAAGTCATTAATGCATGACCAGGGCCTTACACGGGCCGTCCCATCCCAATAAATGCAGATCTATGTTCACTAATACATCTAACACTGGCCAGTAACTTTTTAATTTTTAATGTGTGTTCAGCCTTTTGTGTCACTCAATGTT
Source organism: Haplochromis burtoni (assembly GCF_018398535.1). Classification (NCBI taxonomy): domain Eukaryota; kingdom Metazoa; phylum Chordata; class Actinopteri; order Cichliformes; family Cichlidae; genus Haplochromis; species Haplochromis burtoni. The sequence goes on along the minus strand of NW_024582368.1, from coordinate 1,277,507 downwards.
TATACATTTCTAATGTCATATATTTATCTACAGAAACAAATGAAATTGTACTTTTTAACCTATTAACATGTTTAACTGAAGGAATCTGCCAAAATGAAATGTTTACATTTTCCCTGTCTTTCCATTTGTAAATGAAGCTTTTAAGAGTTTTTAAGAGTTTACCAACGACCGCGACAGATTATTATTAGATAATTGTTGGAGAATGATTTGAAATGATGCCTTTGATTTGGAAAATATCAAAGGTTAGAGTCTACTTGTATATCCTTGCAGCTTATGCTTTTATTGTAATAGTTTGCATAATGTTTAAAGTATTGAAAATACAGCTGTTCACAACTGGGAACTATTGAAGGTATTTTCAACCATTTTTGGGCACTGAAATGAAGGAGGACATTTTTCATAATGCTTTACCTTTGACTAATGTGACTGACTGTGTCATAATTAGGATTGATATCATGCAATTTAGAGTCAATAAAGCTTAACATTTCATCGGAGTTCCCTGCTAGTGCTGTGTAGCATGATATGTCTGCAGTGTGACATACTTAAAGCCAAAAACACAACAGCATATCTAAAGTACTGTGCAAAAGTCTTGAGCCAATCCTCATTTCTTTATATTTTGATAGAAAAGGGCAATTTATTCAAACATACATGGAACTGACTGTACATCAAAAATGGTTAAGATTTTCAGTCCAGTTCTTCTGTAATTTGGCACACTTCACCCTTCCCTAAGAATGGCTTTCTCACAGCCACCCTTCCACTGAGACCTCTGATCAAGCTTCAGTTAAGAGCAAATGGATCAACTGAAGGGCCATTTGAATCTCTTTGGTCCTGTGTCGAGTCTTTGCTGGATTTCTTTTTCTGTTGCTTAATGACATCACACTCAGATACTGTTAATTGGTTAAAAAAGATGTATGCCTTCCATTTCTTTTGTCCTCCACATGTCTTAGAATTTTTCAAGGCCTTTTCAAAGTCATTTTTCAAGCAATAACTGTTTGGGAAACATCTGATTTGTACACAAATACTATTTTATGCCTGTCAAACTGTGATCTTTGACATCGTTCATAGGCTCTGTGGTTTCAGTGTCCAAATAAGGATGGCGAGGGACCTTTAGAAAGCCAGGAGAACTACTGCTCAAGACTACTTAAAAAAATTTGGAGAACATCTGGCTCCTTGGATGTAAAGAAATCAGTGGTGACTCGAGACTGTTGCACAGCACTGTACTTCCTTAAGCTAAATGAGGCAAACTGTCCTGAACCCTGGATGTGTAATTATGTCAGATATGAAAAAAATAGGAGTAAAATAAATACAAACAAATAAAATCCTTTTTATTTTCTCCAACAAAGTGCACGCCTCAAATCTACAAAGCAGCACATTACAATGTAATGGAATAAATACAATAAAATCCGCTGAAATTTAAAAAAAAAAAAAAAAAATGAAAGAAAGAAAATTAACACACAAGCAAGGAGATACACAAGTACCTGCACAATCACACTGGTGGCAGGACTAAATCAGGCTCTTTAGAAAGGCTCCATCAAAGAAAAAATAAAATGCCTCGTCGTAGCGATCAGCACGTCATGTATCATCCTGTCAGGCGCTTTCTAAAGTAAACCAATTTAAACCCTGCTGTTTTTTTTTTCTTCGCAATTGAGGACTACCAAACTAACATCAAAGAAATACAGGTGCATACTCTCATGTTCATACACATCACCCTGGAAAAGTTGTGCAATTGCAGCAGGACCCCCAAATCACCAACCTACTGCCGAGAGAAAATAAAGTGAACACAATTTCAGTTTTAACTGAACTTACTACTCAAGTCTATGTGGTGCAACTTAGTGTTTTTTTTCCATAGGCAAAAAAATATAACATAAAAGGCAAGGGAACAAATCCCTCAATTTTCCACAAAATAATTTAGTGCTTTTTAAATAAAATTGAAAACACTATTTCCATATGGTGGCTCTTAAAAAAAAGAAAAAAAAGAGAAGAGAAAAAAAAAACAGAGTGAAAGATTAATGCTCCAAGAGACATCAATTATATTAGGAAAGAACTCAAATCCCATGAAAAAAAAAAGAAAAAAAAAAGACAGTATTAACAATAAAAGTCTGTACAGAACGCTAAATTAATATACAGTACAATACAGTACCTGCAGATGTTATGCATACAGTACAATTCTCTTTTTACATATGGGCTCCAGCCTGATCTATATACTGACTTAACACAGGTGGAAAAGCGTCTAGTTTAGCATACGGTAAGTTTAATGGTTATTCAGCGAGGAGAGTAGATCTTGTAGTAGGCGTTTAGAAAAAGAAGACTGAAAACATTATTGCAGGATGGTCATCTTCAGTTGCATACTGCATGTGTTACATAAATGCGTCTTCTGACGTGGAGCAGCGGGCCGATGAGAGAGAGAAAGAGAGAGACAGAGGGCCGGACGGAAGGAGAAAAAAAAAAAGCTGGGTTAGCTGTTATTTTTTTTAATGTTTTCTTTTTTGCTATCTCTCCGTCACAGACGTTAAACTTTGCAATATCTCTCTGATCCACTACCCTGTACAGTACATTCGTGGCCAGTATTGCACGTTTACCAGCCGAGTCCACCCTGATACTGCATGGCGAGGACCGTCAGTGCTGAATTTTGTCCTGCGAGTCGACACTAATCCAGTGATGAGATGAGACTGCGACCAGAGAAAAGACTGACTGGGGCTCCATCTGCTGTCACAGTTTGAGCTCGTTGGCAATTTTGCAGGCGATGTTCTTAAAGGCGATGGACGTGCCCGATATCCTCTTGAAGCGCACGCCGTTGAGCGAAAGGCGGGGCAGCTTGCACACCTCCATCTCCCACTGGACCAGATTGTCCTGGCGAGCGTCGCCGTGGACACAGAAAAGCAGGAAGCGCTCGCGCTGCTCGTAGTCGCAGCTGTTGGCGTCCAGGACTTTTCTGATCTCCCTCATCATCTCCGAGGGCTCCATGGAGGAGGTGGTCTTCATGCTCCAGGTGAAACGCAGGGAGCGAGGCTTTGAATCCCGACTGCCGTCCTCCTTAGTGTCACCAGACGCACTCCTGAGCAAGAAACCATCAGGGAGAGAGTGAGAGCGGGGACAGGGGAAGTAGGCAGAGGTGGCTTTCATGTTCTCTGTGAACTTGACATCTCACAAATTCTTACCTTGGTGTTTCTGTCCTGGCACTGGCCTCTCCCTCACTAGGTACCCTGAAATAAACCAGGAACAGACTCGTTATTCCCTTGGGATCATATCAACACATACAGCCCCGCCCCGACTCACTACTAAACACCACCCCCATCATGACTGGACACAGAGGGGGTGTCAGGCATCATGCCAGGAAAGAATCCACACTCCTGGGTATCAGGGTTCAGCACACAATGAGGTGACTGTGACGGTCTTTGTTTTGAGGGTCATTCTATTATAGCTCACATTAACCAAATGCATCATCCCATCTACAATACGCTACCTTTCCTTAATCCCCACTGATCTGCAAAGAGCGGAAAAGCGTTTCTAGACAGTCCATTCGGCCTCTGGATTTTTGCCTGGTCTTTTCTGTTAAGCTCAGCCAAAGGATGGGGGAGAATAAGGAGAGGAAAGCTAGCAACTTGAGAAGCAGATATCTGGTGGCTTAGTACAGAAGAAGCTGGTGAGCCGTGAGGTTTGTTTAAGAGGTAGTGGACACAAGGGAAGGAAATACAACTGCATAACAAAGGGTGTCAGTAGGCAAGGACGTGGTGTAGTGGGCAAGTACGCAAGGGGTTAAGGAAACACGGGCCAAGGTCATAGTGGGCACAAAGAGGTTTGGTTTATTTCGGACGGGGGTGACAAGTGCAGCAAGCGTTATGTTCTCCTACCTCTGGGTCGACCTGAAAGACAGAGCTCTAGGCGGGGAGAAAAGGAGAGAAAGCTGTGAGCCTCCACCAGATGGACCAGCGTGAAGGTGCTAACTGCTGTATGGATGACGAGGGGTGGCAGTGTGGATGTGTGATATTCACAGAGGACTGGGGGAAACTATGCAGCATTTATAGTAAACAGGCAGAGAGCGTGACGCTTCCTTCATTTTTATACCTGGAAAGTTCGCATAAAGGAATCCGAACAAACGTCGCCACTCCTTTAATCACTTCAGTAACTTTTACACAGAGACACACAGTATGTCCAGGGATGATTTTTGTTGTGTATCGAGATTTGAATGCATCTAATAATTTGTCCAACGACTGATACCTGCAACATAATTCACCTCACCTCAGCTGTATTTTTTATTTTGTTAAACTTACACAGTGACCATGATAAAGCTAACACCTGGTATTGTTAATGTGAGCCTGTTAGCATGTTTTTACCAAGTATAGCCTTACAGAGCTGCTAGCATGGAAGGAAACTCAAGTCCTTTTCTGAACTGCCTTGTAATCTATTTAAAAAATAACTGTATATTAATTTGGTGTCAGATTAGAAAGAAAAGTGACTTTCTGATTTAGATAATTAATGTACAGTACTGTTACTGCTCATTTCTTTATAATTTGTTTTCAAGGAGCGTTTTGGTATAAATTGCCATCAATAAGTATAAAGGATGGCAGGAGAGAGTGTCTACAGTCTTCTGTAAAACATGCTGGAGTCTCCTGTTGTGGTTTAGGGCTGCATTTCAGCCAGTGGGGTTTGGGATCCTGTCAAAAATAGAATAATTTGCATGCAACAGCATCTGAAAAATGTCTGGTTGGAAGGGACTTCATTTTTCAGTGGTACAATGATCCCAAACACACAGCTAAAGAATACTACTTTAATAGAAAACAAAACACAGATTCAGTCGTGGATTTGCCACCTCAGAGCATCAAACCAAACATTATTTCTACATGGCAGGGGAAAAAAAGCAGCTAAGACCCAAAGAAGATCTCTGAATGTCCTTTAGGAAGCCTGGAGAAATATTCCTCAAGACTACTTAAAGAAATTACAAGACAGAGGTTGTGTCGAAAAAATAAAAGTGGTCAAACCAGATGTTATTTCCATGTATGTTTGCACATTTAAGTAAATCACTGCACTTGTCTTCCATTATCCAAGCAAAATAAGAAGAAACGAGCGGTGGCTCATGACTTTTGCACAGTACTGTAAGTTTGAACAAAACAAAGCAGGAAGAACGACTTCCTGATCTGGAAATGGGACTACACCAGGAGCACATGAATGTTTCTCCCTGTAGAACCTGCATTTCCCTTCAATAATAAAAGCACCTTAGCACAAAGGAAGTATAAATTAGTAAAGTATGGCTTTACATCCTGCAGTTTTGAAAGCGTTGAGCTGTTCTCAGTCAAATATTTGTTTAACATGTAGCTCTGAGTTTGAGACCACGGTGGTACAATAACTGCTGGGTGCAACGACTCTAAGGTACAAAGCACTGACCTGCGGACAAACTTGGAGGTGATCTTGCTAATGATCCCTGTAGAGGTGCCCCTGCGTTGTTGAGCGAGAGCCCCCGTATCATGAGACAATGTGGGTGAAGCTGGAGGTCCGTTGTAGGTGGCGCTGCGGCGGTCTCTGAGCTGGGCTCCGTGAAAAGTGCTGCGACTGGTGGTACCACGGGGGAAACGGTTCTTCTCTGGGGTGCTAATACTGTGTGCAGACGGAGAGGTGGAGGGGCCGCGTGGAGACGAGCTGCAAAATAAGAAAAACGCGTTGGAGGAGATGAACATCTGGCACATTTCTGTTTGCATTTTAGAATGAAGTTATGGTATTTCTCGATGAAAAGTACATTTTTAACGCCACTGCTGAATCTGAATGACTGTGTGAGCGTGCAGGGTAAAACAGCAGTTTGTGACCATCAGACTGCTTTTAAAGACACAGACCGTGCATTTAATTGTTCCATTTGCTGAGTGAAATCAAAGCAATGAATATAAAAAAAAAAATTAACTAAGGTGCAATCACATGATCTGTTCCAACAGATGTTTGTAATTTGTTTCTGAAGTGATGACCCAAGGACATTTGCTCAACATTGTGATTCTCATTGTTAAATGTTGAGGAGCACCTGCATGATGATCTGTGAAAATAAACATAATGATTATTTTTGTTTCATGATTACTTTTGAGCTACAGCTATCAAGGCATATACCAATTCGTACCATTGTTTGGACATACGTACAGCTATTGATTATTATTTCAGTAATCAAGTACTCTATCAGTTATTCCATTGATTAGAAATTGCAACGTTTTGCATGTGTTTAAGAAAAAAAGAATCATTTATGTGCCATATTAAATACAATTTTTAAAAGAACATTATGTCAAATGCGAGTAAAAAAAAAAAAAAAAAAAGGGGGGGGGGGGGGGGGGTGATAGTACCAAATCTCCTAAATGAGGTAGATCTGGTGTGTGTTCATGATGTCCATGTGTATCTGTGAGTGTTATATTCTATATTAAGTAACCCAGAAAATTATGTTCCTAAAGCCTTAAACTAAATATGGTCTTTGCCCCCTTCAGAGTCACAGGTATCACTCCAATGAAAAGTACGACAACTGCCGTCATCCTATAGCAAGCTGGCTAAGTTAAACATCGCACCAGACTTTAAAAGTTAAACGTTCATCTGTTCATCTCACTTTCTACACACGTGCTTTTATTTTAACCTCTGTAGAATTCATGCTGTGTAAAAGAAACGGTGGTGGATGGGAGCAAAGTTCTCTTTTCTTCACAATGGCGCTTGATGAACACATAGTTTGGTTAACGAGTGCTATCAGCTTTTCCCAGTAAAGGTTTTAAAGTTGATTATAAGAACGAGCGGGTTTTGGATGCTAGAAAAACGTTTTATTTCACTCCACCTGAGCTCACCATAACACGATAACAGCTGTGTGTGAGACCGATTCCGGCCCCACGTTAAACTGGTTAGATGGTGACGACTGAGCGCCATATAGCCATGGATTAAACAAAGCACTGAAAGTTTCTTTTATAATTGAGTTATTTAAGTTACTTGAATCTTTGCAGCCCTACTATGGAGATTTATTTTCTTCCTTTTTAATTGTAAAATTTGAAAATAAATCTGAGATTTTAAATCATCATGTTGACATTTAACTTAAAAAAAATACACCATTGCAATCTCCATCACCTACTCGGCTGCTCACCTGGCTTTAAGCTCTGTGTTGTCATCGATGGGGGGCAGTGTGCTCTTTGAAGGATGCCCTGATGATGACATAGACTTGGTGTGACGAGGTCGTGTGGAGCTCATTGCAGTCGACGGGGTACTCCCTGACACCTCGGTTAAACTGGAGACCGAAGCAGAGTACAGATAAAGATAAAATGTTCAATTCATATTATTTAAACAGCATATTCACAAATGTGAAACCACAAGTTTCTCATTTGTGGCTTTCATAAAAAAAACAAAAAAAACAAAAAACAGGCATAGTGATGCTCATAAGCATGGAAAAACATGCATGCACAGTGTTTTCACACCTGCCCCGCTTAAAATCAAACTCTGGTTTGTTTTGCTCCTTGTCGAGGCAGGGCGGCTGGTGGCCGAGCCTTAGCCCTAGCCCATGGAGCCCAGTCAGGTGACACCCAAAGAGAAGACATTGGCGTGCCTTCTTGTAGACCAGGGGTGGGCAATTCCATGCCTCGAGGGCTGGTGTCCTGCAGGTTTTAGATCTCACTTTGGGTCAACACACCTGATAACTAGTTGGTTACCAGGCCTCTGGAGAACTTCAGGACATGTTCAGGAGCTAATTTAGCCATTTAAATCAGCTGTGTTGGTTCAAGGACACATCTAAAACCTGCAGGGACATCGGCCCTCGAGGCCTGGAGTTGCCCACCCCTGTTGTAGACCCACAGGAGGTGCTGTAGGGGTCATGTTCAGTGTGTGTCAGATGGATGGATAAATAGAGAAAGAAAACCTTTAAGCTGAGCTAGCTACCAGGTGTGCACTGCAACTTTGGGCTACATGCCTTCCTGTAGCCAGGTAAGCCTTGCATTCTGGGAAACAGCAGAGTGCACAAAATGTAGCAACTAAGCATAAAATGAACCCACTGCTTGCCAGCCCAGATCACAACTCTTCCATCCTGTTATTAGTTTTGTTGCTGTGCCCCAGGCACTTCCAACCAATAAGCAAACTCAGCGTTCTCATGTGGTTTCTAGTGACGCATTTTAGTTCACTTGTATCTTTAAGTGTATGTGAAGAAACCAACACAAAACAGAGCAAAGTACTACAGGTGTGAAAACTGATCTGTAGATTGATCTAAATGTTAGCACGTACCTGCTGTCTTTGCCATTGGGAATAGCTGAATAGCGGTCAGTGGAGGATCGCTCACACACGTATGTGTTCCTGCGAGTCATAGACCCGTTGGTCTGCTTGTGCAGAGAGACAACAAAAATTTACTTAAAATTACTGTGAATCATATAAAAAGGACAAAACGTTTTCTTGAGTATTAAACACGGCTCTGTCAAAAGTTGTTTATTCAGGAGTACGCAGTGTACAGTGCCCACTTCCTCACCCCCACAGCACTTGTGGTTTTCTTCCTCTCCTGCACCCCCAGGGGTGAGGCAGGAACGTCTCCTTTTGAAGTGCTGAGCTCTAGCCGGCGCGCTCCGTCCCACTCCTCCCTGTGGTCACTTTCCACGCTCAAAGCCTGGCCACGCTTTGTATACGATACCGCCGGCGGCACAGACGGACCCACTAGGAGAGACGCACACACAAACACACGGGATTGGACTTACTTATGTTTAACCAAGCGCGTCGTTATTTCTACACCTCCAACATTTAAGCTTTCAGGAGAAAAAGAACAGACGAGGACAGTATCAAGCAAAGCCAATCCAAGCCAGGATTTATACATCATCGAATCTTTCAGAGGCAGCATCGACACTTTGTTTCTCGAGTTATACAGATACAGAAGCCAAGGTGAGCACATATCAAGCACAGCTGTTCCCTCCACATGCTTTGAGGTGCTGCTCCTGAGGGAGCTGCAGGAAAGCAGCAAGCCAGAAGATGGCGCCAAACACAATGGCCCCACAAGACTTAGGAGGAAGCTGCTACACAACCAGTGCAGTGTGCAGGCTGAGTCACTGATTTTGAAATTTAAGCGTTGGTTCACTGTTTAGGAAAATTAGACCACATTAAGCAAACAAGTTAGTCTGTCGAGGTTTTAAAGACTTTTTTCCCCCACCATAAATAAATCTGAGAGCACAAGGAATGGAAAGTTCCTAAATTAGTGTCAACGGTGGGAAAATGTTTCTGTTGTAAAGCTTATTGAGGTCTATTCAGCAGTGTACACTCATTCGGCCAATCATCAGTGACTGAGAGTAACTTCCCTCTACACAACACGCAGCACTCTCAGAGCCGGGAAGGATGAGGTTACTTTACTTGGCTTCTCTACGACACCACCACCACCACCACCATCATCATCATCCCCACCATGATCACTGTAGCGGCGCTGCTTCTGATTGGTCGAGATGCTGCGCGTGACCTTGGGATGGGCGGGAGAAATGCTGGAGCTGTTGTTGATGTCACTGGTCGGCCGCTGTCGCTGACCCAGGATGCTGTTAGCCAGAGGCTCGCTCCCTTCGAACTGCAACGTGAAGGCGGATGTGGTCACATGACTCACTGCAGAGGTGATGTAGGCGATCAATGAGTCGCAAGTCAAACAAACTCACCTCCGGGGCTTTTCTTCCCAGGAGCAGGTAAGTGGCCATGACTTCGTCATATTTTTGATTCTGCAGGGAATCGGTGATCTCATCTTTAGGGAAACCCATCGTCACCATGAGCTCTGAGTGATGGAGTCAGTTAACATTAGCGGCGAGAATCCCAGAATTTTAAATGACAAAGAATGAGATCAACACAAACACAAACACACACCTATTCTAGATGAATCACTGAAGTCCGCCTCAGGCTCGATGTAAGGTTTAAGCTCCTCCTCCTCATGACCTACATTCATCCAGTGGTCTTTCATGATTTGCTGACAAAGAAAGAAGGCAATTAAAAATCATGCATGTCTTCTTTAACGGCTTGTAATTAATCAGTTATGCAACACGCAACAGGAATTTGACGAAAGTCTGACAACATGGCGATCAATTGTTATTATTACTGGAGAAATCTTTACTATTGAGCCTGGGTCTGAGTGCAGGGATGATATTGACCTGTAAACAATGAGTGTCCAAACACTATTTGCAAAGGAGAAAAACTCATAATCAGTGATGGGAATAACGCCGTTACAAGTAATGGCATTACTTTTTTCAGTAACGAGTAATCTAACTAATTACTTTCCTATCGTTACAACGCCGTTACAGTTACTAACAAGGAAATGTGGTCCGTTACTATTTTTCATCAAACAGAAGGTTGAAGCTGTGTTCAGCTTACCGCATCTTATATCAGTTGCACAGAAGTAGCTGTTTACGCAAGTAATCTGGGCGCTACAGCTTTAAGCAGCTGCGCGCTCCCGCGGACGATAATCACGATCACTGTCTAGCACAACACCTGGAGCTCAGGGGGCAAAACAATCGCATGAGTGCTGCTGTTTGACTGAGGAAGAATAAAGTAGTCGTGGTAAGCCAAAAACAGGGGAAGTTAGGAGTGACGGCGAGAGAGAGAGAGACAGCAGAAAAAGAGAGAGAGCGAGTTTTGATATGTGAGAGATTTGTGACGTTTAGCGTGTTTGGAGTGTGTAGTTAATGTGTTGTCTTGTGTAGTTAGTGTGTAGTGTTGTGGATAGTTTTGTGTTGTGTGTCAGAACAATGCTGTCTCCAGGTAGAAACAGGAGTGATACACCTGCTGCTGTCAGGCCTGCAGGTATCAGGCTGTGATGTTCTCCTTTATAGTGGACAGAAATTATTGTTTTGGAGTGGCACAAATAATTTGTGGCATCTTATTGAATGCAGAACAGCTGATTGTTATGTAAATAGTTTGAAATGGTTATTTTAAAAAATCAAGGTAAAAGGTAAATGGATGCAAATAACTTTGTTTGCAAAACGTGTGCATAGGATTTTAAAATTGACAATTTATATTTGCATTTAAAGTTATGAAATATGATTCATTAAACATGTTTGTGGTTGTTACAGTAAAAAATATAACTTTTTCTACTCAGATTTTTGTTTTTTGTCTGATTTTAAATCAATTGTGTTAATACAGTCTGTCAAAATGAAAACATAACTGTAAATTCAGACACGTGAGGTTGTGCTGAAAAGACTGATACCAAACAAGGCAAAGTAAATAGTTTTTAAAGGTAAAATGTGGAGGGAAAATCAAAAGTAGTTAAAAATGGCCAATTATACCCTGGACCCCAGAGGGTTAAACACTTTTTTAAAGTAACGCAATAGTTACTTTTCAATTAATTAATTACTTTTAGAATATTGTAACTCAGTTACTTTTTTGAAGTAGTAATTAGTAACTATAATTAATTACTTTTTCAAAGTAACTTGCCCAACACACGCTCATAATAATGAATGCACATCGTATAAGGATTTTGCACACAAAATTAAGGATTATTTCCATTCCATTTAGTTTTTCTGTTGATGAAGGCTGTAGTGAAATCAAATTTTAAGTCCACTCTTTGAAGAATATCATTCCTCTGACAGGCTATAAAATTAAAACCATTCTTTTGTTTTCCACCAACCAACAGTGGCAATTACCTGCTTCCATGACATAAAAACAATATTACTCCACATGGTTACGACTGTCTTTTTGACTACTTGCTGGAGAGGAAATAACTGTTAAGCTGCATCAATGCAAACACAGGTATTACCTCCAAACTGCCTCGTTTCACGGGATTGAGCACGAGCAGTTTCTTTAGCAGGTTTTCACAGTCTGTGGACATGTAGAAGGGAATACGGTACTTTCCTCGCAGGACTCTCTCTCTCAGCTCCTGCACACCAAAGTTGCAGACAGACAGGAGGAGAATTTAGCAACAAAGTTTAACAATAAAAGGAACAGCATCATTTTTCCCATGTAAGCCATTTGAAAGGAGCAGACCCCAGCGTAAACAACACAATCGCTCTATAATGTTGCTTATTTACTCATCAAGTGTGCACTCAGTAGCTATTTAGAGTCAAGTGGTGAATGCCAGTCAAATATTTATTCTCCTATGGCTCCGTTTTGGCTGGCTGTGTTCACATGCTGTACTTGTGGCTGTAAAGATATTGATCAATGCGCCTATAACACTGCAGGTCATTCAGCCCTGCTGTGAACATTAGTGAATCTGACTAAATTTAGTCCAAACTGTTGCTTTATTAAAGGAACATGAATTCATGCGCATGTCTCATTACACACAATACACAGTAAATTCCACCTTTAATTTTTTATGGTTGAAGTAACAACCTCGTGTGAACATCATAAGTCTGTCAGAATGGCTCAGATTTTTTTTTGGCCCAACTTCATTTAATCAGGCTTTTTGGAGTTCAAGCTATTTCATACTCAAACAGAAGTATTCAAACTGATGAATAAAAGATCTAATTACTAACACTGTTACGGTTCAGCTATAATTATTTGGACTATAAATATTTTTTAATAAAATGCGCTGAAGTTCAGAGGAAAAGATTTGCATTTGTAGTTTTACTGTTGGTTTCTGTTTTTTCTTCTTTCTAGACTACTTGTCTCTCAAAAAGCTTTTCCTCACTCTCAACTGTGATGTGGACAATTAATAAAGGAATTTGTAACTTAACTCAAGAGCAACACCACAGTTGTACTAATCATGACGAAACCTGGTAGAAAAATAACTCCTCCCTTTATGTACACTGTATCAGTGTTTTCTATTGTCTGAATGCACACAACTGAGAATATCTGCAAGACCCAAGTGCAATATGATCTTAAGATGATTACATAAGCATTTTATCTGAAACACACAGAGCACTTTATCGACATGTGGACAGCCAGAGGTGGAAAGTGCTCACAGAGGAAAAAACTTTTCCAAGCTTATCACCAGTTGCAACATTAAAATTTCCAAGTAGTTCCTGAGTCAATATGAACTACTTAGAACAAACAAACAAAACAGCTGCCCACCTTTAGGTTCTGTCCATCAAAGGGCAGTGAGCCGCTGACCAGTGTGTAGAGGATAACCCCTAGACTCCAGACATCCACCTCTGGACCATCGTACTTCTTCCCCTGGAAGAGTTCGGGAGCAGCGTATGGCGGAGAGCCACAGAAAGTATCCAGTTTGCTGCCCACAGTGAACTCATTGCTGAAGCCGAAATCAGCTATCTTGATGTTCATATCTGCATCTAACAACAGGTTCTCTGCCTGCAGTGAAGAGAAAAAGAGGCAAAGCACACCGTGGACTGTCAACACCGACAGGAAGTGACTGATGTGGATAATCGTGAGGAGAACTTGTCTCACAAACTTTCACCTTTAGATCTCTGTGTACTATCCTCCTCTGGTGACAATACTGCACTGCAGACACAATCTGAAATATTAAAAAAAACAAAAAACAAAACAGGCATCATGACAGTTAAATACATGTACAATATCATGTACATTACATAGAAATGCACACAAACTGCAGCCTTTTCTTTATTGATTAATCAAACCGGTGTTTGTTCACAAACTGTTTTCGTTGGACTAGCTGGTGATTCTAAGGGCGCTTTCACACTGATAGCTTGTTTACTCTGAATCAGTTGATGAGTTTGTAAACTAGCAGCTTCATCCCAGGGTTTGGTTTGGTTTCACACAGACAAAAATCCAAGTGAAATCCAAGTGAACCAAAACGCATCACAACAAACCACGTGAGAACATTCAGCGCACTCATTGGCTGGGGCGGGAGCAACAAAGGTATATACAGGAAGAAGGTGTTGGGTGAGAACACTGAATTTACATTCATTTCAGTTAGTTGCTAGCCCATGCAGACCTTTGCACATCTATAGTATCTTCCTGCAGTTAGAATAAAAAACAAAACAAAAATACGTTTCTACGGGATTTTTTTTTTTTAACTTAAACTTGTAACATACACCAGGGTAGTTGGTTCAGATTGGGGTTGGATTACGTTCACACCATAAATGAACCGTTCCAGACCACCTCCCCCCAGTTGTCACGGTGCGGTTGTTTTGTCTGATCACACCTGCACAAACTAACCGCACGAAAGGGGAAAATTAACCAGAATCAGAGTTCGATTTCCACAGGTGTGGAAACCCCTTAAATTAGCCACAGATGTGAATATAACTGCAAAAGACTAGCTACCTGATCAGGTGCACCTCGCCTCTCATGCTATGCCAGCTGGAAAAGGCTTCAGACCCTCCAGTGAAATTAATATTTGAATTAGCAGTTAAGAAAAATAGAAGGCTGGATATTGTATAAGATTCTTGCAGTGGCATTGTTTATCTCAAAACGTGAGACAAACAAACAAAGAGAGCTTTCATGCAAGCAAAACATTTTATTAGTATTTGCACATGATCTTTAATCAAGCTATTATTTAAAAGAGGCCACAAACCTGCATGCACTCAGACATAAATGAACACATCTGGATTTTGACCCTGTCGACGTTACACCGAAGGAAAAAGAATAAAAATAAAATTGAATTCTGTTCACTTTCAGGCCAGGCATGAAAGGAAACTAGTAAATCCACAAACTACTGTAGATGCCTTATTGCTCCTGCAGCACCACTAGATGTCAGAGCAGCATCTAAAAGGAAGTTGTTCCCTCTTTCCTCTGCAGTCAGTGATAAAGCTTGATCTTGGTGCATGCAGTCTTCTCTCAAAAAACAGTAAGGGAATGACGACAGAGGCGTGAGCGCTGCGATACTGATGACTCACCTGTCTGAACTTGGCTCTGGCCTCCTTCTCCTTCATTCTGCCGTGAGCCACTAGATAGTCAAACACTTCACCTGTAGAAAGAAGAAATATATAATTATCAATAAGTATATTGATAAAAATCACATCAATAACCATGTACTAATGCTTGCTTTGAGGTAACCCAACAAATAACATGTTTAATATTTAATTTGAAATGGTGACTAGCTGGAGTGACAGATTTGTAAATAAGCATTTTTGCAATGAATATTAGATTTAAACTAACACAACAGAGTGACACTCGGAAAAATTAACAAAATGTCACCTGTTTGGTGGACATGAATTAATGCTTCACTTACCACCACTGGCATACTCCATCACCAAATAAAGAGTCTTCTCTGTTTCAATCACCTCAAACAATTTCACTGCAGGAGAAAGTGGGGAAAGGAGGCAGAGATAAAGTAAATCAAAAGCTAATTGAAGGTTGTGATTTGGTGTAAGCTGAGCTTGCTGGTCTGGTCTATCCTAATTCAATAAAACTCTTAACAGAGTCTGAATGGTGCCAGCATGGTACAAAGTGGCATTAAACCATTTGCTAACTATGCTTGTACTTTTGTACAGTCAGATCAAGATGTGATCATTTCTTTATATTTTTCTAGGAAAATGGGAAGCAGGTTCTGCGATTTATTTAAACAAGTTCAAACACACAGTAGATAAGACAAAACAGAGTTTCTGCAACTCTAAGGAGCCTAAAAGTCAATATTTGGTATGACTACCTTCATTCTTTAACACAGCCTGAACTGTAGTTTAAGTAGTTGTCAGGAATAGTTCTCAAGACATCTTGATGGACATTTAAAGCTCTTCTTTGGATGTTGGCGGCTTCTTATTCTGTTTACTCTCAAGTTGATCCCACTCTGCTTTTTCACCCAGACTCTGGGGAGGCCAACATGACTGATAGTGTTCCTTTGTGTGTTTTTCTATTCCAGGTATGCTTTTACTGTATTTGGCAGTGTTTTGGGGATCACTGTCACGCTGACGAATGAAAACCTTTGCTTCAATCAGACACTTTCCAGGTGATATTGCATGGCATGGAGGAGATTTCCCTGCAGCCAATGTTCCAAGAAAAACTTTAAAAGACCTTAAGAAAGCCTAGAGAACTATTGCTCAAGACGAGCTAAGAAGAAAAGAAAAAAAAATGAGGTGTGGATCATGAGTTTTGGACAGTATTCTAAGTAAAAGAATAATTTGCAGAAGGAAAGTACAATCTTCTCAAAGTGTGAGATGTTTTCATGGATAAGGCAGTAACTTAATGGGGATCGCTTGTTACACAGTGTGCTTTCACAGGGAAATACTAATCCAAACTCACTGAGGGTCTTGTAGGTTGCTGTTTGGGCTTACCTATATTTGGATGATTCAAAATCTTCATTATTCTGACTTCCCTGAAGAGCTGTAGAGACAGACAGGAACATTTAATGCACCCACAAACATGTCAAATGAAATTACAATCAATGAGCACTTAGTGTCAGCTCGGGCTCTGCTGGGAAAGCACTTATTAAGCAGTGATTAGAGGAGTTAAGTGAAGGGAACTCAGCCACAATAAATTACACGGATCTTCGAAACCATAAGAGAACCTGAGGATGACAGGACAACTGGACTGTGTGAAGCAACATGGCGCAGCGACAACATTGTGCTAAACCCTGCCCTACACAGACAGGGTAGAGAATTACATCTCCACCGACACGCTGCAGTCCAGCAAGCCGGCCAATCGGTTGTCCAAACAGCCAGTCAGCAGCATCGCACGCACAGCCAGCCACTGCAGAGAGGCAGTACACAGGCTCAGAGCCAGTCAGACATCTGCTGCCTAATGTAATCATCTTAGCATGCAAAAAAGATGCAGAAATGATGCTGATGCCTTAGTCACATAACTGTAGAAAACAAAATGTAGAAGAAGGTTCCTCTACTGCAGAGGGAGAAAGTTTCTATCCAGCCACAGGAGGATAAAGGAAAATCTAATTTCTCTGAGCCCCCCTGTGCAACATCTGAGTGATGAGTCAGAAAGCAGAATCATTTAAAACTCAGTCTTGGCACGGCTGTTTATGTCAGACGAGCTTCTGCAGCCACTTAGAGGTGCTGTTGAATCGTCTACATTCTGCTGATTCTCAGCAGAGCTCTGCTGAGGTTGTGTTTGAGTGTTAAATTTCAACGCCAACACGACTGGGATTTCACACCTGAGGCAG
Organism: Haplochromis burtoni; assembly: GCF_018398535.1. NCBI lineage: Eukaryota > Metazoa > Chordata > Actinopteri > Cichliformes > Cichlidae > Haplochromis > Haplochromis burtoni. Next base: position 1,260,613 of record NW_024582368.1, on the reverse strand, counting down.
AACACAGATTTTTGCCATTTGCTGGCTTCGACTCAGTGAAAACCGAGCGACGCTTTGATCCACGGTCTTTTCTAAAAAAAAAAGAGGAAAAATATGTCGTTATCGAATGTGTCAAATTAAACGAAGAGAATGGATACTGTATTGTGGTGTGTGTGTGTCTATATGAGCGTGTTTGTTCGACTTCTTTCAGTGGCCTTTTAGGTCTTACATAAGTGCCGGGATAGTCTATGTTTCTAGGTCATCAAACACAGCTATTACACCAGTGTGAGCAGGCCTGACTCTGTGGGACCTCTGAGCCACAGTCTGGTTCAACAACATGCAGGTACTCACTCTCACTCTAATTCTTTCTTTGGGTCCCTGTCTCTACTTGCTCACCTGCCTCACTTTTTCTTTTCTTCCTCTCATAACATCCAAAAAACACACCCACGTCGACACACGAATAATGCAAGAAAAAGTCTCAAGTTTTCTTAAACCTAAACAACACTTTTTCCCCCAAACAAGTGTGGTTTGAAGACTAACATAGATTATTTCCCAGTGCCACAGAGCTCCGTTGTTGTCCGGAAAATATTAAAACCACATCAGTAAGGCACACTCGGTGACATTTTCCCTCTTTACAATGTAGATGGGCACTGTAGTTTATTCAGAGGCAAGCCCACACTCCTCCCACTGCTCTAAATGTTCTCAACAGTACAAGATAAGCAGTCCAAGACATTTTTTTTGTAAATAAATCTTCATCATAAAGTTTCAAAAATGTCCTTTTCATCGTCATGTTAATGACATTTATTGACAATAGCAAAAAAATTATATATTATTATATTTCATCCCTATTAAGTAAGCGAGCTTCTTTGGCGTTTCATGACAGATCACAGTAATACAGACATATCTGAATTTCATTTTATAGCTTTTCACCGTTTTAATTATCAGGCCCAAAAGAGATGCACTGGCCAGCTGAGCAGCACCAAAAGGCCCGAAAGACCACAGAAGACAACTAAACCGGATGCTAAAAGAATGATTTCCATTATTAAGAAGAACAACTTCTCAGCAATTAACCAAATCAAGAACACTCCTGAGAAGGCAGATGTATAACTGTCAAAGTCTACAATGAAGAGACGCCTTCATGAATGCAAATGTAGATGATCTACAAGGTGCAAACCACTGGCTACACTCAAGAACAAGAAGGTCAGGTTAGACTTAGGCAGGTCATACCACATGACCTGTCTAACATGGTGGAGGCTAGGGGTGGGGGAAAAAAAAT
>NW_024582368.1:1215226-1252040 GCF_018398535.1 Haplochromis burtoni | reverse complement strand
GTTCGCAGTCCGCGTCTCCTCAAACGCACGAGTGCGCCGGCTCGCTTCCCTCTCTTTCGGCGTCTCGACCCACAAACAAGCAGCATCTGAATGTGGCTGCAGTGACGGGCCCTCACAGAGGATCTCATGGGAGGAAACAGCGTTTGGTGATCTTTAGTGAATGACTGCAAAGGATTTTCATCCAACTATCAAAAACAGTCCTTATATTTAAAATTATGTTAGTTTGTCCAAATACTTGTGAACAACTATGTATGAAAATTAAATGGTTGATAGGAAATTTTTGTTAAACATCTTTGCATTAAAGCTGAAAGTCTGCACTTCCATCACATGTTGACTGATTTCAAATTCACTGTGCAAAAACTTTTAGCATCCCTCTCATGGCTTTGTACCTAATCTGTGTGATCTATTTCTGTACTAATATGAAAACAGTTTACAGCATATTAACAGGCACAAATATAGAGTTCCTACAGACTGAGTGTATGGTGTTCACTTGTACGATATATACACTCACGTTTATACATTAATGCAACTATTTTGAGATTGACATTTTAAAGGAATGTGTGCATGCAGATTTTATAGCCTGAATTTGTTATGGGACAAAAATCTTCCTGATCCAAGTGCCTCAGAATAGCAGGCTTCTGCATGGCAAACCTTGCTCCATACTCATCAACTGCCATGTTGGCCTGAGAGGTTCCCCCGTGGTAACAAAGTCAATTAGAGTGGAAACACACTGACACAATAACCAGAAGATCTACCGCACTACACAAGAATAAAAAACAACCCCCCCCCCAAAAAAAGTTACAACCTCCGATACACATCCATCCATGCACGTGCTTTAATATCTGATGCATTGGTCAAGACAGAAAATCTGTAATATTCTGGATGAGTGATGAATTATAGAGGCAGTGCTTTATCTCAGTCTCTTATCTCTTCCCGTCTCTGCCTTGTTCCGCCTCTCTTTCTCTCTCTCTCGTTTGCGTCATTGCCCTAAAGCCCCTCACATGGGAAGCACGCGTGCAGCCACTTGGAAACAAAAATTAGAACAAATCTGAGAAGGGCAGTGGAAACCGACAACAACAAACACTGTGTCTGTCGATATAAGCTCAATAAGGATGTAACCACCATGCAGGCTGACAGGAGATAATGAGTTAGCGGTCTTTGATCCAATCTACTATTAATATCAATAATATCTACAGATGCAGGAAGGGGGGGGGGGTCACAGCCTGGCATAAAGCAGATTTTCAGGTAGAGAAGGATTACAGAAAGAGCTACAAAAACAACAAATTTGCATCGCACACATCATTTGCAATGCGGTTGAATCTCAGTAGTCTGTGCCAGTGACCTACTTCCAGCCACCCAGAGGCACCCAGTCTCCCAAACTAGCCTTAATTACAGCAGTCCCCATACAGAAGGAGCAGATATCAGACTGGGAACACTTACAAGAACTGGCTGGACTATTTCAGTCACAGCAGCACAGCTGCTCATTCAACATGGAGATTATTGATAGGATGAGTAGTCTGGAAGCCCTCATCCCTCTAATGGGTACGTGCGTGCATGTTTAAAGTGCTCAAATATTACATAAAAAACCACATATCAGTAAATAACCATAGCTTCCTGTTTTTCCAAGAAAGACAGTGAGAGACAAAGACAAACAGACAGGCATCACTGATATTCAGGAAACAATCCCATCCTCGACTCCCAAGGTGCTAAAACCCAACAAGAAAAGGCACACATCTTTTTCAATCACTCTGCAACTATGAGCCACTCGTTATTCATAATCCACAAAACCAAAACACACTTTACTTACACCAAAACTCATTTAACGCTTGTATAATATGTCTTATGGAACAGAAAATATTCACAAACATGTAAATCTGTGCATATCTTAGCCAGCGTTTCAGTTGTGTTATGATTCACCTCAAACACAAGTGCTGCCCGTCCAATCACCTTCCGCTCATCTGAACAAGACCAAAGCTTCGCTAGCCCATAGGCTCAACAGCGTTTCATTGGCTAATGCAGAATGGCAGGCACAAGACAGACATCAACAACACCCATTTACAAGAGCTTGACCCCATAGTGAGCTTTTTGTAGAATACACAAACAGAGTCGCCGTGTATTGTTCGGAGCAGTTTCTCACACAGTCACACTCGGATATAAGAGTGAGGGTAAAGGTTGGTACTGCAGCTTTGAGCCATGTTAAAAATAATAACTAGAGAAGCTGCCAGTGTTTCTGGGGTTTAATTTACCCTCTTCATGCTCTTCAGTCTTTTATATGTCATGTGTAACAGAAGAGAACCACATGCCAATCATGCAACCTTCCATATTTTACTGGCGTCTTTTAAGCGATGAAAAAGAAAACAACTCTTATTTACAGATTACAAAGAGAAAGCGCTGGGATGATGGGATGAGCGCAGCGTTTGCTCGGAGGGGATTAGCGGAGAGGCCTATTTTAGGGCTAAAATGCCTAAAACCATGACAACGTCAACAACCATGACCACAGATGACATGTGATGCATTTCCTGTGGCGAATCTCAGGAGGTGCTTTGGATGCTAAGCTGACCTCATTTCCTGTTGGGGCTGAAACCACCTCAAAGTCACATCAGGGCCAATGGGCCATAAAGAAAAAGAGGGGAGGTTCGCTGTAACCTCATGACTCATTTTGGCCTCTGCTAACCCCTCTTTAAAATCAAGTGATCGGGACACTGTGGGCTCACACAGATATGCTTAAGAAAATAAGTGTTAAAGTGCTGTTTGATGTGAAATAAAGTTAATTCTAATCAGAGAGGATGCTAGCTACACTAATGCATAAATGTGTGCATAATGTTGCCAAAAATGACAAAAAAATCCCCAGAGATTCTGCCAGCTAGAGCCTTCTGCATAAACCAAATATCTTCTGCTTATGTCTCTGTGTGTCATACAGGTTTGCGTGTATGTGCATGCGTGTGGTAGTAAAAGATCTGACAGGGTGATGGTTGTGCCTACAGTGCCAGATGGTGAGCCCACAGCCTGGCTCCTCTGAGACCATAAAAAGAAATATTAGTGGCATTTTGACAGGCTAACATGAAAGAGTGGCAGGGAGTGTAGGAATAATGTGGCCCAATCAGGCATCTCAAACCTCAGTCACCCACACTGAAACAGAGTCAGCATGAATGGCTCAAATGTTCTCCATGTTTGCCCTGCGTACAAAAGGTCTAATCAAGTCCAGATTAGTTTGTTTTGTTTTTGTTGTTTTTTTTTAAATGCACTGGACAATCCTTCTCGATCCACGTATTTAGTGTTTCCTCCAGATATAGTTTACTTAGCTATGCAGACCAGCATTTTATCCATGAATCCAAGCATTTCACTACATATCGTACTGTGTATGACTGTGTACGTGACAAATAAAAAAAATTTGAATTTGAAAATCTACATCACACGATAATCAATTTGCTGTCCAGACAGCTGTGTAGTAAAAATACAAAAACTACTATGATACCGATGTCGAAAGGGGGGAATTTGTGTATAGCTGCTTAAATTTTGCATCTACTCATTGGTGAAGGGTCATAGAGCAGCCCAAACAGCCTCAAGCATTACAGTGAAATTAGGTCTAGACTTGTAATTTGAAGAGTGCCTCCAACAAAATCGCTTATTTTAATATACTCACTTTATTAGGTAGACACAAATTCCATTGCTCGCTAATGCAAATATGACATCATTAAATCAAATGGCAGCAACTCTGAGCATTTAGGACATTCAAACCCAGTATAAGAATGAAGAAGAAAGGTGATTTAAATGACTTTAAATGGCCAGAAGACAGGCGAAAAGCGACATTCTGTCTTGAGCTGAATGTAACAGTAATTCAAATAATCACTCGTTACAACCAAGTTGTGCAGAAGAGCATCTCTGAATGCACATGTCAGACCTTGAAGGAACTGGCTACAGCAGAAGACCACAGCAGGTTCCACTCCTGTCAGCTAAGAGCAGGAACCTGAGGGTACAATTTATACAGGCTCACCAAAATCGGACATTAGAAGATTGGAAAAATGTTTCCTGGTCTGATGAATCTCGATATCTGCTGCAGTGTTCAGAACCTAGAGTTCAAATTTAGCATGAACAAATGTCACATATCAGTGGTGGTGTAATGGTGTGGGGGATATTTCGTTGGCACACTTTGGGGTCTTTAATACCAAATGAGCATCATTTAAACACCACAGCATAGCTGAGTATTGTTGCTGACAATGTCAATCCCTTTATGACCACAGTGTAGCCATGGTCTGATGGTCGTTTCCAGTGGGATAACGCACCATGTCACAAAGCTCAGATTTCTTGAACATGACCGTGAGTTCACTGTACTCAAAAGGTCTCCACAGTCACCAGATCTCAATCCAATAGAGCACCTTTGGGATGTGGTGGAACAGGAGATTCATGGATCCTGGATGTGTGCTATCGTGTCAATACAGACTAAAATCTCTGAGGAATGTTTCCAGCAGCAGAATTAATGGTTCTGAAGACAAAAGAGGGTCCAGCCAAGCGCTAGTAACGTGTACCCAACAAAGTGACCAGGATGAATATTTTGTACACCCAGGAAACATTTAAGAGTGAATGAAAAATCAAATTATCATGACTGACTTTGGTAAGATCATGGTTTGTTTTGTTTTATTTTAATCTTAAATATTGTACAGGTTTTCTTTTTTGGTTCTTTTTTTAAAAAAAACCTTAACTGTGTTTTCTTGAATTTTAATTATAACTGGACTGAAAAATAAATAAACGAACAAATGTGAACCTAACTGAAAATGCGTCAGCCTGCCAGGGTGTGACTTGGGGGATTTTAATGGAGAATAGCACAGAAACATAAAGGGAAATGCTAGATTTATTAGACGACACAATACAAACGCATCATAGAAAAAAAGAATCTCCATAATCTTGTTTTCATCATCGTTAAAAGCAAAAACCATGGCTGAAAATACAATTAGATCTATGAAAAGCTCTGATAAAATGCGAGATTAAATTATCCACACTACATATTATAGCACAGTGGTGATTTCTCATTTTTGCACTCTTGATGCCCACTTGTTATTATTTTTCCAACCTTTCAATTGATAATCAGCAGCAATACAAACCTCCAAAAAAACAGGAAACAGAGCAAATGACTGCAATGTTGCTTCTCTTTGGTTTTTCCAAGGCATTATTTGATCAGTCCAAGGTCGAAAGAGTGCCCAAGCAGAAAACTGTATATAAAAAGCACATGTTCCCTTTAATGTATTCGTGATGGAGCTTTTACAAGGGTAGCATAGGACACTCTGGGTCAATGAGACGATCGATTCAGTCCAGGAGATGGCTGCTGCATTACAAGACGAGCTTCTGCATTGCAGATGGCATATCTGTATACTATTACGGGAATCTATAGTATGGAGCAGAGGGCGTGAAAATATATAACTGTGTATATGCTCCGAATAAGGATACAAAACAAGACTCTACAGTTGATACAAATACAGAACATTTGACATCATCTGCTAATGTGAATGCAAACGCCAATGTACTGTATGATGTAATATTAAAAACACTTTATCCCCTATATATTAAAAAAAGCTGTATAAGTGCTGCAGCTCACATATGAAAGCCCACTGAATAATTGATCAACTGGGCTGCACGGTCACGTGATACATCTGTCCTGCTACATTCAACACTACACAGCGGACAACCCAACCCATCCGGTATGAAACTCCTCATGACCCAATCTGGCAGTGTCCCAGTCAGTTTCTATGCAGAATATTAATCCACCACATACGCACAAAACAAAATGTTCATTACTCTCACTTTGTGCACAGATTAGAAACCACACAATAGGCTGCGACACAAAAGAGCTCAAACAACGAGAATTATCTCGGTCAGATTAGATGAGCGTGGAACTGAGAGCTTGAAACTCTCACAGCAACTACACACTGATTGGCTAAAGAATTGCCGTCGGATCCCATTAAGATCCAAGACAATTGCAGGAATATAATCGTGTTAGAAATGCCCTGATAGGCGAAAAACCACCGTGTTTTACAGATGCCAAAGAAGGACTTCGGCAGTGAACCAGATTTGGTCTCACAATAGCCCTTTATGATTACACTCTGCTTGATTAGGCCAGCCTTCACTGACTCACCGAGTTCACTCATCTCATCTCCATTCAGACCAACATAAGGTGGAAGCACTATTTAGAAGCTAATCGCAATTATTTTGTCATTAAGAAGCTTGTAGGGGGCAACATTTTCCCACCCTGGTGGCCTACAAAGACACCATCAAGTGTCATTTATGTAGGTGTGGTTGTTATAATTGTCCATTATCAAAATGAGTCAGTCAGTTGCTAGGCAATTTTTTCATCTTTTACAAAAACCGGAAAGTAAAAGAGCAGCGGTGCTGGTGAGCCGTGCTACGATAATGTCATGATCATGAAAAGAATTCCTGTCAGTCAGCTGCACACCTGATTTATTTTTAGACTCGCAGTAGGTGATGTTGGCAGCTCTTGCTTTCCTTCCACATGTTCTAATCTGCGATGATGACTGTATGTGTACTGGTCTGTGCATTTACTTGGATAGCTTTCTTTGTGAGGACTAGCTTAAGTTTAAAACCATTGGAGTGACGAAATTTAGGGAAAGTGAGGAGCTTTTGAGCACTCCTTCCCTTTTCACATATATTCAAAGACCTATTTGAAGATTAACCTGGATTAGCCTGGTTTGAGAGCTAATAATGCAATATGGACAAAGAGCACAAAGATAACCACGTGTGTTTAATGGGAGTCAGTAATCAGGAAACAGTCCCACAGCCTTTTTTCTAATTGGTTATGACTGCTAGACAAGGGAAGTGACAAACCGGCCAGCAAGTGTATTTTTAGCTGCCCGTAACCACAAACAACAGAGTCAGGCGTGAAGGAGGTTGTGGCTGGAGATTAAACAAGCCCTGTGGTCTCTCCTGAGTACATCTGATTACATTATGTAAAATAGCACATCCTGAGTTCAAAGAGCAAAGAACAGAGTGGGGAGAACTCGGGAAAGACTATCGGAAAAGCCCACGAACACTGTAACCAAGACATCAATGTTACCATGTGGTCATAAAACATAAACTCACCTTCTGTAGGCTGGTTGGATTCAGCTGGGTTTTGTCTATTATCTTCACCGCCACCTAGAGAGAGAAAAGACAGGAAGACAGGGGAAGTAAAAGAAAGAGAGGGAAGGGGGAGAGAGAGCGGGATGCAGACAGGAAAACATAAAAGATAACCAAGATGTCAAAGCTAATTCCAGTTTTGTATTTGTGCAGTTAAAACTTGCATTGAAATGAATTCTTATTATTTCACTATTGTGCGGTGAGGTGGCTTTGTCAAAACATGTCACAGCTGAATCATCCATTCAGCCTGAACACACCTAAAAGCTTCTCTATTCAGTAATTCATTAAGACGTGAAGCATTGATTTGCAGAGATCAAAGCAGAAATACAAATTCCCTCTTGACTATGACTATACGGTGAATTAAGAGCCTTTACACACTGAGAAAGGCAACTTAAAGCAGGGAGCAAGAAAAGTTTGGGTAAATATTCTCAATTGGCAACCATGTCAGCAGTCATTTGCATCCATCTCAATAATCACCCCAAAGTGCTTGAGGAAACGGACGTAGTCTCCTCACTTTGAGAGCTCAGCAGCTTTCACTGACTATCTGTGCCATACTGCAGAGTCAAAAGCGAGCCACTATATTATCTTGAGAAGTTCTAGTTTTTCATACACTGATATGTTGCCCCCCACCCCTTAGCTCCCATGTAGCACACATAAAGTCATCCTGTACTACTAAATTCTCAGGTTAAACACCATTTAATGTCTGAGCTGATTGCTCACACACAAGTCTAGAAAAGTTCACAGCTGCATGTGTGAAAAAAAGTGCTATGCTAAGCTTTTTTATATGCGTAAATAAATTAGAATGACAGTTTTTATAGCCTAACCACAGGTAATTACCATAAAATCTTTTCTTAGCCTGACTACAGAGAGCAAAGGGGTCTAAGGATCAAACTAGTAGCTGTTTGCTGACTTGATATTTGAAATCCTTCACGCGTTTTACAGCCTCCATATGTCTCTTGAGACTCTTCAACCAACTGACAGTATCAAAGCTCTTAAACATGCGTTTGTTCCTTCTTTTTGCACTGTACTTTGTACTGAATGGATGCTGTTGTCTCAATTCAGAACTAGAAAGGAGAAGCTGCTGTTGGCTTTGGTGCTAAGATAATATATTCATAAAATGCATTAATAAAGCAAACAGAAAAATATCGAATTAACATCTGTGCAGTTAAAAATTAACTTAGTCTGTCAAAGTTCCACTTTCCTGATCGAATAAACCAGTAGGTTACAGAACGCTGTGTTGTTTGCCCAACTTTATTGCACCAAATGGCGCATGTAAATGTACGTACTTTTTATTACATTGCACAAAGTTAGCATATCACACGTATGGGGACAGAGCATGAGTCCAGCTATAACTGTGAATGCTGTCCATGGCTGCAGTTTGGACTTAACCAAAAAAATCTGCATCTTGGATTTACACAGGAGAATTTAAAGATGCATAAACGTATTTGCTCGTCTGCCATTCTTATAGGGTTTAATGTGATGTCAGCCCACCCTTAGCAGCAATAAAAACTTCAACTCTTCTGGGAAGATTTTCCACAAGGTTTAGGAGTGTTTCTGGGAATATTTGATCATTCTTCCAGAAGTGCATTTGTGAGATCAAACACTGATGTTGGACGAGAAACAACCCCACATCATAATTCCATCTCCACCAAAACTTTACACTTGGCACAACGCAGTCAGAACAGTACCATTCTCCTGGGAACCCCCAAACACAAACTCATCCATTTGATTGTCATATGAACAAGCATGATTTGTCACTCTAGAGAAAAGGTTTCCAATGCTCTAGAGTCCAGTGATGGCATGCTTTACACCACACCAAAACTTTGCATTCTGATGGAAAGCTTGGCTGCAGCTGCTGGACCATTGAAACTCTTCATACAAAAATCTCCATGTGCAGTTCTTAAACTACTTTATCTTTAATAGCAAGGTCATCTCATGGCTGGACTTCTTCCACAGGTGGCATCGTATCACGGTACCATGCTGGAATTTACTGAGCTCCTGAGAGCAATTCATTCTTTCACAAATGTTTGCAGAAGCAGCCTGCAAACATGAGACAGGCGATTTTATTCACCTGTGGCTATGGAAGTGAATAACTTCTGGAAATATAGTGAATGTATCACACAGTGACAAAGCCCTAGGTTTTAAAATTTTGTTGGGTATAGGAGTTGCACGACTCATCTCAAATCTAAAGTGATTTATACAACATTATTGTAGGATGTGTCCCCCCCCACACTCTACCCCCAGGGAGCTGTGCCTTAACCATGATCTCCAATCATAACCATGTCTAACATTAGAAGTATCATAGGAGCGGATCTTGAAGAGATTTTGTCATCATCTATGTTCATCTGCTGAATTACATTCTAGCACAAAGATTGTAACCTCTGTAGAAGACACACTGATAACATTAAAGATGAATAATATCACAAAAACATACATTTTTTCTAAAGCATTACTGTGCCTCTGGCCTTATAAGAGCTTAATAAGCATGCTTCAGTGGATGCAGGCTGTTGGTAAGCCTGGTAAGGGGGGAAACCAGCAAGCAGATGCTGAGTCATGGTGATGAGAATACAGGTTATTCATCTAAAACCACTTTCCCTAAGAACTATGGCACAAATTGTTTTGTAATTTAATTTGATACAACCCCAGAAGCCAAACTTGATAATAACACCAAGAAACAGTCTAACAGGGAGAGGATGGAGCAAAGTGAAAGACTGCAGAAAGGCCTACTATGTGTAGAAAAACACAGTATGCAGGTGGTGTCTATTTGTAGCCCTTCTTAGGTGGGCAGGTGCACAGACAGACTCCCTTCCTCTCTGCTTCCTCCTGTCACGGACGAAGCTCAGGTTTAGGCACGTATTTGCGTGTCTGTTGATGTACAGTACGCCTACAGGTGTTGGAACGGTCCTCATGTGTCACTCTGCTGCATCAACTTCCACTATTCCCTTTGCATGAGTCAGTGAGATTCATTTAATTTCCTCGACACGATGCCGGGCAAATATTTTCATTTTTGTTAGCAGACAGAGATTTGATGAATGAGTGGACGGCACAAAAATCATACACAAGGCCTCTGTGTGCATGTGGGTGCGTGTGTGTTCACGCTAATGGATTTGAGGGTAAATAATTCAGTTTCACAGTGACAGAAGGGCACTGTGCATCAGTGTTAATTATTCAGCCCAGTCGTAACACAGGGGCCATATGCTCTTCACAGTATGCAGGACTTGTGATCGTGTGTGAATATTTAGACAGCGAGGACACAAAGGGGAAACTTTGCATCGCTCGTGTGCTCGAGTGCTTTGCGCATTTCCTCTACACTCTGATTTCCCTTTAGGCTCTGTTATCAAAACCACAGAATCATGATATCTGTGTGCTAAAGGGAAGTATTTTAGCATCGTATAAGGTCATATGCGATGAAAAGAAAGGCATGACTGTAATATAGGGAGCAGGGCTGATGTATGTAATGTACGACAACAAAAGTTTTTTTTCACGTCACATCTATGCAAATAAGTGCTCTGAATGTTGTATGCATATTTGCTTCTACACACTTCTATGCACTCTAAAACAAGAAGCACAGTTTATACCATACTTGCCATATAAGTGCTAATGAGTATGTCCATATTTTCAGTGCTTTGTTTTCCTCGTTTCTATATTTAGCTCTCCAAGTAAATTTGCTCTCTGCGGAGACTAAGAGGATATTGAGAGCTTCTAAGAACAAGGGTCAAATTCCTTCCATGTGTCAGCAAGAAAGCTGCAACATAGACTGAAAAAGATAAACAGATCAACCGATAATTTGATTGATTTGTTATTTACGTTAAAACTATTTGTAAACATAATTCAGAATTAATGGAAAGTGACCATTTACTCTAAACCTAATGCCTTAAAAGCATTAAATTACCATGACATTCATGCTCATATGTAAACTTGATGGATGTAGCCTCCAGGTCTGTGAAGCAGTCCTAATGGCCAGATGGTGACTCTTCGTGGTAGAAAAAGTCATCTATGGTATACAAGAGTCTGAGAAAACAATTCTGCTTCTCACTTAAGTTTTTGCCTCAGGCAAGCAGTTTATAGCCTCAACAGATAGTTTCAAATCTTCTTCATTGCAGAAAAATTTGGTCATTTTGTAACTTACTGTCCTGTTTACTGTGAAATAGGCATGTCTACCTTGTGAGTGTGCAATACAATTATCAGAATGAGTTAACCAAGCTAGCTAATGCTAACATTCGCTAACGAGTTCTGCTCTCTCATCCAGTTTTCAAAGACTGCAACAGAGAAAGCGACAAACCCAAGGCTTCAAACTTGGACAAAAAAAGTTCAATACTGGCTGCAAGTATATTTTATGTACAATCTATATCTGATTGGTTTCCCCCAATATTGCCACTATATGTATGATAAAACCACACTAATAATAAATTATATCGATCCTAGGTCACCAATAGGTGGACTGTGGATTTTGATGGACAGTTTCTATTTTACTCTCTCGTATTTACAGTAAAGGTATTTTTCATCTGTGCGGTCTTTTCCTTTGTGATGGTCAATGTATGCACACAGGAAACACACAGAAAGAAACGGAGGGTTAAAGCTGAGATGGGTTTACACGTAAAATGTGGTTAAAGAAAACGAAGCAAAGAAGAAAGTCAAACTACACTTTTTAACATTTTTAAATTGAGCACTTTATTTAAAGACATTTGAATTCAAAAGTTATTTTACTTGAAACGAGAAAATGACATTCTGTCATTATTATATTATTAGACTGCAGTTCATTAAAAAAAAAGAATAATAAACATTGTTGAAATAATGTTGAACGTTTTTAAGCTACTTAAAAATAAAACGTACTGGACTGTAATGTTTGTTTGAGGGAGTTTTAACTGGACCTCCTTAAATTTTAATTAAATACCCCTGATATAGAAAAGTCATGACATTATAGGACTAAGTCTTAATTTCAGTTAAGTTTACAAATAATGTTGTCCGCTGAGTAAGTTCATAGGGGCGTATGGTAGAGGCAAATGTTACCATTAGTATAGCTCAGCATGCGTGTGAATTGACGTGCGTGTTCGTTTGGGCAGACAGAGGACACTCTGTCACGTGGAAGTGAGTCTGTGCAACCTCCTTTTTGGTTCACAGGACCTTTTGTTGTTTTTCTACACAGTTAAACCTCTGTTTATCACATCTGGAAAATCTATGTCAGTAAGCGTCTTTCTAGGTTCCTGCGACGATAACATTCGTTTTAGTGGGTCATGTTCTTTCCACCTGTTTTCTCCCTTACTCTGATCCATGTCTTTGCATTCTGATGAGCCAGCAAAGGCTCTCAGGCACACAAAGTGGCGCCTGACCTTCTCGGCAAACAGTGGGTAGCACACTCAATGTGTCTGTTTTACACTTGCATTAAAGGACACAGAACAGATCAAACTGTTACCGGTTAGACCTGAGAGAATATTTATTCCCTGGGCACTCAATACCGATATGACCTGATGCTTTTTAAAACTCAGAGGATTAAAAGATGCAAGTGGCTAAGACAGACATGAGAAGGACCTCTGAGGTGGATCGGGGCTGTCAGTGAGCCCTGCGGGTCCTACTGAGTGAAAGACAGTGAGCAGATCGCAGGTCATCGTTTTCTCCTTAGAGAAACAGGAGCTTTAATTACAACACATCAAAGCAGGGCATCTATCACTCTGACAAGGCAGCAGTGTATGACTGTGAGTGGGTGAAAGGGAGCGAGAGGTTGTCCTCACTGGGAAAGCTAACATGGTCAAGTACAACATTGTCATGACAGGAGATAATTTGTTCATCTGACAGCCAGAACACGGCCGAAAACTGGGTCTGACTGCAAGTAGATCAATGCCTTATCAACTAATTCATGTATAATCATTTTGAGTTGATAAATAAATAGCGATACCATTATTCTGTCACGTTGTGGTTTCTATGCGGCGAGGCATAACTTGAAAAAGATGCAAAGAATTCAGCCGTGAAGCTGAAATATTTTTCTTTTAAGTGAGCCTTCTTGCATTGTTACCAGAACTGAAACTATAAATGAAAAGGTCACTCAGAGTATTTAGTACAGTATGGCTTTGTTGGTTTCCTGTGAGGGTGAATTAAATATATTCATGTTTTAAATAGGTCGAATAAAACAAGAACACTCCTAAATAGGGATCTGAACTTAAATCAACCAACAATGAAAGAAAACTGCAGTCTTAATTGTTAACATGGAGCAATGAAAGAGTCGGCCACAGAGGGCCACAGAGTTTCTTAATCTTTGAATTCAGGTGTTTTCCCATCGCCGCAGGTGCCTTTACAAGCATTTATGAAAGAATGGGTTGTTCCAAAGAGCTCACTGAATTTGATCGTAATATTGTAATAGGATACCACTGTTGGAACAAGTCAGTTCATGAACCTTCTTACCTCCAAGATATTCAACATTTAACTCAGAGTGGTACTATTGCAAGGGGTTGAGGAACCGCTCATTTAAAGTTACAGAGCGTGGTTGCCGAGTGCTGATGCACATGGTGTGTAAAAGTTACCAAAGATTTGCTGACTCGGTGACTGCAGAGCTTCAAACCCCCTGTGACATTAATATCAGCACAAACAGTTTGTGCCAGGAGCTAACGCTGACTCCTTAATCCTAACTTTTGATTTTGTTCAACATTTTTTATGCACAAACTTTAAAAGTGTTAGAGGGGGTCGAGTTTGGTGGCTTCTAGATCATGTTTCTGCATTTTGCAGATAGGTTGGGTTCGTCATACAACGACCTCCAGCTTGCCCTGGGTTCCAAGTTATAGTTCAAGTGTAAGACCATGAGTCACAGTCAGAAAAGGGTGCCCACTCTAGATTGGGAATGAGTTGCTGGCCAAAAGTGGAGGATTTTAAGTATCTTGGGGGGGTCTTGTTCAATAATAAGGGTGAGCAGAGCGGGAGATTAACAGGTGTTGGTACTGTGCCCACTTGGATGTGCACGCTATACTGGTGTGTCATGTTGAAGAGAGAGCTGACTGTGAAAGTGGAGCCGTTGATCTACGTTCCTGCCTTCACCTGTGGGAACAAGCTCTGGGTGGTGATGGAACAAATGAGACTGTGAATAGAAGTGAAATGGGCCTCCTCCATGAAGGGTGGCTGGGCTCACCTTAGAGACAGGGTGAGGAGCTCGGTCATTTGGAAGGAACTCAAAGTACAGTTGCTCTGAGAAAAAAGCAGCGGGTTGAAGCTTCAGGCTTCTGACCAGGATGGGCAAATCCTACTGGGAGGATTCCCTGGTGCAGAGTCAGGACATGCTGGAGAGATTACACATTTTGGCTGACTTGGGAACACCTTGGTGTCCCCCCAGAGCAGCTGGAGGAGGTGGCCTGAGAGAGGGAAGTCTGAGTGTCCCTGATTAGACTGCAGCTCAAATGACCCAGCAGTAGCAATTTGTGTTAAATAACTAATAATATTATTACTCATTTTATTCCAACTTAGCATCTGTTTATTGTTGTGGTAGTTTGTCCTTTTTCCGTTCTCACCTTTACCGTTCATGCACCGCAACAAAAAAGAAAAAAGGCAGGTGGAAGTCATGATAACAAAAATCTGAGTCGATGACAACTCATGAACTACAAACCTACTGCACAGAGTCTTGCAGAGAAAGAATCACCGACTGAGCTTTTCAGTCAACTTAGTGAGCACAGCTTAGTCACAAACTACTTAAAACAGAGAAGTTGTTTGTGTGGCAGATTTAAAATACCTTAAACTGCTGATCCTTTGCTGTTAGCTGTCCTTTTAGCAAATAATGCACTGCTGCTGATCAATATCCCATATAAATATTGGATCAGTGCATCACTATATTATATAACACAAATAAAACGCACAGTATAAACGTTATAAAGCAAAGATTAAAAATTTGTCGCACCTCTCGTCCAGTCAGGACATGTCGTGCCAGCTTCACTTTGGCAAAATTCCCCTTCCCAATGGTTTTGAGGAGGCGGTAATTGCCAATGTGAGGGTGCTCCTCTGTGGAGGTGAAAGAGTTGCGGCATCGTGGCAGGCTGTGACGACTCGCGGACTTTGTTGGGGGGGCTTGGGGTTCAACAAAGCCGTCCACCGAAGAGTGCTGCAGGGAAAAAAAGTGGAGATCAGCAACATCCTTTGATTTACACAGACACCAATATTATTTAAGTAGTTTCGTGGCACATTTCCAAACTGATCATTTTGCTACACAGGCAAAACATACAGAAGCAATGCAGTACTGTTAAAGCTGAACTTTGAAAGAGTAGCTTTGCCCCAATTCCAGAGTTGGTTTCACAATGAGGATCTATACAGAAGTATTTGGGGGAGAATCAAAATCTCGGAGCTTTAACGCCTTAACCTAATGACCCTATCATTCACAGTGTAAGAGTCAATATCAGAAGAAACTGAACTTCAGACTGTGTGTCTTTGACAAAACCAGCAAAAAAAGTGTAACACACAGGCACATTTTGTGATAACAATGTTGCTGGTTCCACAGTCAAAACCAATAACAAGCGTCTCTGTGATACAGCATGTGAAGGTGAATTAGGAACAGCTTGCTATAAGTACTATGCTGGCACAGGCTATATGCAGTCTCCTCTGGTCCTCTCCTCTACAACAGCTGCTAATGTCAGTCCAGGTCAGAGATCCCATGATCCTCTGCTCCTGAGCACCACACCCAGCCAGAGAATAAAGCCTTGGTCTGGTTACCCGGGCTCCCCTGCTCCCATTTCACTGGGGAAACGCTACACCCTGCTGTGTGCACAACACCTCAGCTAGCCTCACTGAGGGAGTGCTATGATGCATGTGTACATTTCACAGCATAAATTTATATTAAATCCCGACAAAGTCAGATGGTTTTGTTTGTAATGCCTCTTTTAGATCAGAGAAATGTGCATGTGTTGTTTTTGCAGCGGGTAAATGCCACACTAGTGCCTTTCAAGTCAATTTTAGATCGCACCTGTAATGAGGCCAGTTTGACCTTCAGTCACACAACTGTGTACACACACACACACACACTTGGCTTAGGTTCTCTAAATCAGCAGTGGAATATTTGGACAGGCAAATGACTCTGGGCTCTTGTGATTGATTAATGCACAAAATTTGTTTCACTTGTCCATCCATTGATCCCAGACACTGAGATGATGTCTTCAGGGGGGCAAACATGAGGCATAACACACCTGTGCACATACACACACATTAATAAAAGAAGATGAAGAAGAAAGCTAGAAGTGAGCTACTTCTGTTTTGCTGCACTTAAAGCCACTTGTCTTTCTGAGTAATAAGCTGTTATGCAATGCAGTTCAGCTGCAAGTGGGCCCTGGGGCTGCGTGCTGGAGTCGAACAGAGGGAGCCTGGGCTGGCTGGCTACTGCCAGTGATGCTGAGGCAGTGCTTTAATAGCCACCCAGAAGTCTGTGTCTGTGTCTGAGAGTGCAGCATTAGACAGACAGTTACATTAGCACTCCTATGAGCTGATGCATTACTGAACACTGGCAGATCATTGTTCAGTAATGTATCGGACAATGAGAGCGAGAGAGGACCGATGTCTTCATGTAAAAGTTAACAATAGGGTTTGTTAAGTTATGCAACTTTGCTGAAGAGGAAATGCATTTTCTCACTTGAATTTTAACCACCTCAACATGACAACCCGGGCAAACACGTGCTCAGAAATATAGAGGCAAAATAAAAGCCCTCTCTGTAAGTCTATGAATAGGTCAACCATTAAAAAAAACAAAAAAGACTGCCTGCAGCCTTAAAGGAGGCTTCTGTTTCCAGGAAAGAAAGAAAAAAATCAGACGAACCCAGATATGTCACAGCCTGTCAGCACACTCACACACAGACACACACACAGACACACACACACAGAGGAGCAGCCCTCATCTGTTCTGATCTCTGAAGAGCTACATTATTGTGGATGTGCGCGCCATAATTGGGAGTGGGTGGTCGTTCATAAACATTCCTCCACACGGCGCATGAGAAATCTCCTGTGATTAATTCAAGTCGTTCTTCGCCCTGTTGTCTGCGTGTTGGTTCGCTGAACAACAACACGCTGCCTCCTCCTCAGCAGCACCGAGCGTGCTCCTACAGCAGGGCCCGATAGGTTATGGATGTCACATTGCGATGCTACCGAGCCTTGCAATTGAAAAGTAGGGCAACATCCCCCCTCTCTCTCACACACACACACACACACACACACACACACACACACACACACCCTATATATTTACGTCGTGGACTAGAAAATACCCCCCAGCTGCACGAGTGGAGCAACACCATTTTCTCACAGGCCACACAGACACCTCATTCTCAGTGTTAACATTCAAGCCTCGCTTGTGCCATTAAAAGCGGCATAATACTGACGCAGTGCGTTGTTCAGGCTAGCCTTGTTGTGTAGAGAGAGCGAGGCAGTCACAGCCGGGCCGCACTTTTATTCTAAGCTATTTCTACGCTCCATGCTTTCATTCCCATCAGAAAGGGGGGGGGGGTGAAAAAAAGCTGCTGTGCTCATTGGTCGAGTCACTCTGCAACACTGTAGCCTCACGAAGAGCTGCCATTAACCTGCACCGGCCAGTGCGCAAAATAACCACATCCCCGGGTCGTTACCACTCCGTCCCCACGCCCGGTATCGCTCAGGTGTCTCCGGACAGCTGCACTTACGTTCTCGGTGTCACGCTCGTTCACTGTGGGCAATGGCGTTCTGGTCGACATCTTGTGTGCTTCATAGGCCGCTCAGCGATGCGGCGGGCTGGGCAGAGCAAAAGCAGACACGGCGCGGTCCGTGAGGGAGAGCGGCGCCTCTGTTCTTCTCTACATCCCCTGTGAACACCGCAAATAGCGGCCCTTTTACCGCAGCATAGCGCACACAGGGCCCCGCCGGCACGCCAGATTTTCTTATCGGCTTTGTACACTTCCCTTCAGGTAGGCTAGTGGCAGACAGAAAAGGAGGAAAGAGAGAGACTGGGAGAGGGAGCGAGCGGGAGGGAGAGAGAGAGCGAGAGAGAGAGGGGGGCAGGCCAGGAAGATGCGTCGGTAGCGGACGGGTCTGCGCAGCTCATCTCAAACCTCCCACCAGGAAGGATGATGGGATCTCTCGCCCTCTCTCTCTCTCTCTCGTGCACATACACTCTCTTTGTCTGCTCCAGAGCTCATCATTCAAGTCACCAGAAAGCAGTTAAGGGCACAGTTGGAACAGTCACCGGCAGATTTAGACCAAATCCAGCTACAGGGAGTGTGCTGCCTGCCAAACAGGTCTACACTGCTACTGAACAATGCCCTAAAGCCTGACAGTGGCTGTACAGACGTATTTTATCACGCAGTATCGTAGAGATGTTGAGGTAGACTCACTAAATAAGTGGCTCAAATGTGGCTGGAACAATATAAATTAAATGGCTTATTTCTGTTATTTTATGCTATGGGTTTTAATTTAGTGCTTACTCCATGATGGGTTTGAAGAAGACAATGAGTTGGAGAGGCCTAGTTTAGGGATAACGCCCGTGTCACGGTATGAACTGGGCAGACTTTGCCATCTGTCGGAGAGTTACAGCACTGCACCCGTCATTGTTCTTCTACATAATCCTAAAATTGCAACAGCTATTTTTTATTTTAATTTTTTTTGAGTCATCAGAGAGCAAATATATGAACAACCTTTAGATTCCTAGAGACATATTTTGAATTTTTCATGCTTTTACCTTTTTTTTTTTGTTTGTTTTTTAGGGGTGTGGTTGTGACAGTGCGCACGCAGATGTGCGTGCGGAGTTCTTCCACTAGGGGTCATTATACGCCTGCAGTATCCTTCATATTTCCTTCGTGCAGCCCCAAACAAACGCCATGCCGTTGTTCGTTGATTTGCTTTCATCCTCTGAGTACATTAACATGTCATAATGTGATTGGGGAATAAGCAGGGCGGCAGGCGTTAAAGTCCATTAATGAGTCTCTTGTATGAGATGTCGTGGCTTCTTTGTCTCTGCAGTAATATTGTGGAATTCAGGCAGACAATCGCATCTCACTGGATGTTACACGATTGATGATTTGTCTCACACAGTGTGTCACAATAACTGATGGATACAGAACATAAAAGCCGTCGAGAACATTAAGCCTGTTTTGGAGGTTTTGAGGAATCTGTAGGTTGTTAGTTTTAGTGTTTGCCACTTCCATAACAGTTCAAAACGCCTTCCTCTGTGGTCACATTAGAATGTTCAGATAAATGTCACTGAAACATGCTTTGCCTTTAATATATTTATGTATGTGTTTTATTAGCAGTATCCAAATAATATGCAAAGAGATAAGGCGGTTCAGTGTAACCAAATGGGTCTAACACAGAATCTTGGCATGTAGATGGGCATTTTTGGAATTCTGCATCTTATCCCAGCATGGATCCAATCCCAGCATAGCAGATCTTATCCCCTCTGAGCCTTAACAACTTGGACCAGCTCAATTATTTCAGCCGAACACATCCTCTTACTACTGATAGTGAGATTTTTGGCAGGGTTATTCTGGGATCTATTTTAGATACAATTATTGAATTTTATTTGTGTTGAATTCAATTTGTATTTATGTTCATCAGAATGACTGAACAGTTCCCCTGGAGAGTTTAAACAGGAAAACACCCAAACCGATAATAATTCATGGTTTTCTTTTTGATCTGAGCTCCAAAGTGTTTTTCTTCTCTGCGCTGAAACATCCTGGGAGCACGCTCCGTTCCTGCCTGGGATTTGCATTCTACCTGAGTTGCACTCCTGAGGAATGTAATGGGCACTGACACCGGTTTAATGAGTGCATGTACACCCAAGGCCAAATGCAATTACATGCTCTCACAGGCAACTATCAAAAAAGAGGCAGCTGTTAACAGCCATTCATCGCGGATGGTCATGCAGCTAACTGTATTTGCAGGACAGGGGGTGAGAGGAAAGAGTAGGAAGACAGAGAAAGAGGGGGAGAGAGGCTAAACTCATTATAAGAGCGATAGTGGAATAGCATCTGTCATCACTGGCAGTTTACCATATCTCCTTTTCCCTGACTCAGTCTCACCAGTGAGAGTCAAGCCATGCAGCCTCTCCAGTCAGTAAAAATGTTTGCCACACATCCTGCAGAAGTGTGGGAAATAACAGGAACTGCTTTTCAAAAAAGAAGATGTTTTATAAAGTTTTGCATGCGCCCCAGTATGTGCCTCTCATGCACTGCTACTATGTGATGTAAAAAAAAATCAACAGCATTTTTTTTTAAAATACTTAAAGGCCTTTCAAATATCTAGGTTATTGAAACTGGTAGACTTGACATGGTTCAACCTGTGTCAGGTCTTGTCCTGTGTCAACAACAAGAGGTTTTAAACTTTTTTTCCTTCAGTATATGCAGTTCTATTCCCCAAGATTTTCATGTGTGACACAGTTATATATTACTGCTTCTATAGGAATTAAGAGAATAAGTAGGAGTCATATCCTGCTCACCAAATGCACTTGATTAATTGATCATCAGCAAGTGTGACTGTGTCCACAAAAGCAAAAGTTTTGGCAGTTTGCTGGTCCAGAGCATTCAAGTGTGTGTAAACACAATGCCACATTCTTACCAGGAATGGACATCCCAGGAAATTCTCCTCAAGGTCAGCGTGTGCAACAATTCAAGCAACTGCAAAAAACCCAAGAGCTACATTTTAGACTCTACAGACCTCGGCTAGCATGTTAAATGTTAACAAGTCGACAAATACTGAACAAGTATGGGTTGTTTGGAAAAGCTGTCAAGAGAAAGCCTCTTCTCTCTAAAAGGAAAATAGCAGCATAGCTTATGTTTGCAAATTTGCATCTGAACAAACTATAAGATGTCTGTAACAAAGTCCTTTGGACAGACGAGACTAAAGTGGAGATGTTTGACCATAATGCACAACGCCACTGCTGGTGAAAACCGAAAATGGCATATGAGTTATAAAGCACCTGCCCACCTTGCAGTCACTGAGTCGACTGTGAACTTCTCTGTATTCTAGAATTAAGTGTGAGGCCATCTGTCTACAGCTTGGCCAAAACTGGCTGAGGCAACAGGACAATGATCTCAAGCATAAGAACAAATCTACAAGATAATGTTTAGAATCAATGTGCTGCGGTGGCCCGAAGTCCTCAGCTCAACTGAAATGCTTAAAAGAGCTGTGCATAACAAATGCCTGCAAACCTCAATGAACTGAAGCAATGTTGTAAAGAAGAGTGAGCCAAAATTCCTCCACATTGTGGAGGAATTTTGGCTCACTCTTTATCTATTTGAAAGCCATACAGAAAACAGTTTACTTCAAGTTACTCTTGCTAAAGGTGGTTCTACAAGCTACTGAATCATGCAGTGTAAGTTTTTCACAGGAATGCATAGAGTCCTGTAAAAACTTTACATAATAACTTTATCTTCTAAATTGCTTTTCTCCCAGTGTGTGCTCTACAGTAGCTCTAATCACTGCGTTTACCTAAAACACGCAAACGTATTACAAATGAAAAAAAGTGATCTGCAGACATTCCTGCTTTAAAACCTGTTAACTGCACACCTTACAAGGCAGAGCTTGCACTCCTGCTGTCTGCTCTGACAAGTCAATAAAACCCACTGGTATGCTGAACATTTTTGGAAGGCAACAAAGATATGGGGCTGCAGTGGAATTTGATCAGGCAGGGATCCATCCTTCTGTTCATTACAGAGATTTCCAGCAGTAACACACCCTCCAGGTGAGTACACCTCGACCTGAGGAAAAGTATTACTGACTGGCACACCAAGAGCTCATGCCCACCCTTGGCCTACCCTCACCTGCCTGTCTTTGTGGCTGTCACACAAGCATGTGTTCACGCCCTGGGAAGGCTGGCAGGGAAGTAGAAATTATGAAAACAGTTGAAAATCCAGGGCAGATGTCAAGCAACACAGTAGGATGGATGAAATTGGGTGTAAGTGAGTGCAAGCTCAAGACAAATATGCAAAGTTGTGAATTTTCACAATCATGGTGAGCAGTTTTCTATAAATTTTCCTGCAGGTCTGTTTTACAGGCTCATTTGTACAGTTATACTTTAGATAATTACACTGCTCAGGTTAGTGTAAATAATAATATGTGGTCACCAGTCTACATCACTAGCCACTTTATTAAGTACACCTGTTCAACTGCTCCACGTTGAACAGGTGTACCTAATATTCAGCCAATCACATGGCAGCAGCTCCATGCATTTCACCACGTAGACATGGACAGATAACCTGGTTAAGTTCAAACTGAGCATCAAAAGGGGGAAGAAAGGTGATTTAAGTCACTTTGGTTGTTGCTGGTCTGACTGTTTCAGAAAAAGAGAATTTTTCTGGGTGCCTTGTTGATTCCAGTGGTCAGAGGAAAATGGCCAGACTGTTTTGAGCTGATAGGAAAGCTGAAAGTGATGCAGAAAAGCAACATGTTGAACCGTAAGCAGATGAGCCACAGCAGCAGAAGACCAAACTGGGTGCCACTCCTGGTTGCTAAGAACAAGAAATCGAGGCATAAACAACATGAAAGCATGGATCCATTTTTGTCTAAAGTTCAGACTGTTGGCGTTGTTGTAATTGTGTGATATATATTTTCTAGGAACACTTTGGGCTCCTTAGTACCAATAGAGTATCATTTAAACACCACAGCCTTCCTGAGTATTTTTGCTGATCATGCCCATCCATTTATGATCACATCTTCTGATGGTTGCTTCGAGCATGATAATGTGCTATGTCACAAAGCTCAAATCATCTCAAACTGGTTTCTTGAGCATGGCAGTGTGTTTGCTGTACTTAAATGACCTCGGTAGTCATCAGAAGTTAGTGCACATCTGATGTGTTAGCACCTTTGGGATGTGGTGGAACAGGGTATTTAAATGTGGATGTGCAGCCTACAAATCTGCAGCAACTGTGTGATGCTATCATGTCAGTATGGACCAAAATCTCTGAGGAATGTTTCCAGCATTTTGTTGAATCAGCACCACAAAGAATTAAGGTAGTTCTAAAGACAAAAAGTGGGACCAACCCAGTACTAGCAAGGCATACCTAATGAAGTCGGTGTTAATGTGCTGTTTATTGTGATAGAGATAGGTGTAAAATGATGTGCTGTCCTAAAGATTGCAACAGCACTTACTGGAAAATGAGAGACGTGCCAATCAAGGATAGTCTGCACATGCCCACACAGTCTGCAGAAGTCTGTTAAGGCAGTGGAAGTGAAAACACCGGTGTAGATGGAGAACAGGGAGTTTATTTGAGCATTTGTACTATACAGAACAAACATCAGGGGAGCTACTCCTTCTCCACAGTGTGGTAAGGGCTGCGGAATGACAAAGTGTACATCTTTCTCCAGAAAACGTCTTCAGTTTCTCCGCACATTCTCAGAAAACATAACAAGTCATATATTTTATTGCAGCATGTCATTTTTCAAATGTTTGTCTCTTAATCTTTCTATTTGCATGCATGACCTGGTAGCTTTTTTAGCTTTTTCTCTCCTGCCAGCAATTTAAATATGTGTGCTTGGCCAGTGTGCGTGTATACTCAGAGCATTAGCAACATATCAAAACTCCTCCGGATAAAGAAACATTTTCATGAAATTATCTGTGGCCACAAATGATGCATTCCAGGTCCAAGATATTTCCTCTTTTGGCCCAGCAGCTAATGTTAAACACTGTGCCGAGGAGAAATCTAAACTTTTCCCCTGTTATGAACTCGTATTCTAAAAGGTAGTGCCATTTACTGTTACTGTACTTGGGGATAATTATCATCCTTGCATATCATGTTTTCCCTTGTAATTATGTCATAATTCAAAGGCTTCCCTGGCGAGCTAAAAACGGTCAGGTGCGTCATCATATAACAAACTCTTCTCTGAGGACTGGGCCTATTAATTGTCAGGATATAATTACATTCACAACACCCCGAGGGCCCGTTTCATTCAGTCATCTCGGAGTTACTGCTCCAAACTATAATTAGAGAATGTAATCACACAGGTATGGACCTCCAGGATTTATTTTTCAGCCCGACTGAAGGCTTATTGAAACGACATCTGTGGTTGGGTACCAGGCAAGGAGTGTTTATGGCCTGGCACGTTTTCAACAGCCACATGCAGTGGCACTAAGCAGCATACCACACCAGCACAATTTACATAAACAGATATGCACACATTGGATGGGCGGTTCTGCTAATTAGTTTGAGTGTGTACATTCTTGTTGGATGAGTGGTTTCTTGAGTGGCATGCGTCTATATTATATGAATGCCCTTGTGTGGTTGTGCCACTCTCCCGTGGCACCTTTTGCCAGTGTTAACAACTGACCTCATCCTATTATGCGTTTCCAATCTCAAAGCCATCCAATAAACTACTCATTTCTCACCTCTTCATGCACTCGCTTTCACCATCAAAACACCTCTTACCTCTCTCCCTGACACCCAAAACAGGCCGGGGAGAACATAAAGTGACAGCACCATACGGAGTGACTTTGAGTGATTTCCCAGTAATATGCGATAAATTATTAAGGTTCAACTGCATTTTTTTCCCGTTGTGAAGCTAGGGAATACCAAAATTTGTGTAGTGCTGCTTCACACACACCATTTGTGCAGTTAGGGGTTTAGTTGTATTTGGTTCTTTATGGCCTCACTAGTGCCATGGCTTCATTGACTTGGACTGAAATATTTGTTAACAACAGACTACCTGCAAAACAAGAGACGATACAGTCAGCCTAAGCTGTACTTTCTTTTCTTTTTCTTTTAAGGGACATAGAAAAAGTGGCATTCACACAAAGTAAAGTCCTTTTCTAAAGCACTGATTTTAGCAGTTTGTCCATTGATGTCTTTGCTTTTTGGAATTATATTTTAATGAGAAAGTGAATGTATGAATGCAACACTGAGAAATAGATGCATAATTATTAGTGCCTACTAACATGAACATCAGTTCATTAAAATGTTAAAAAAAAAAAAATGCGCATAGCGCTGTAATTATTTTTTGGATGAAATTTGGTATTGTAACCATAGAGTATGTATAAAAGAAATCTCCATATTTTGAAGCCCCAGTTTTGGCATTTTAAAAAATATTTGTTAATTTATTCCTTTTGGAGCCAAAAGTGAGTTTATTTAGGTACTAAATTACCAAAGCAAGCATGGTCAGAAACATAAACTGTACCGATGCAACACATGTCTGCTAATTTATGCTCAGTAACACCAGTAGGTGGCTAGAATCAGTAAAGGTGAATTCTAGCAGACTGACAGAAACTGACTTCAGCAGCCGGTGTCAGCCCACCTGTCATTCAAAACAGCCACATCCCTAGCTTTATGCCACACATATCTATATTAGTTACTATACAACATCACCCACAAAACACTGCTGATGGGTCCAGTTTAGTCTGATTTAAAAACATCAAGATGGCAGTGACCATGTGGCTGTATCCATCTTTTATATAAAGTCTATAACATTGGGTTTTTATTTTTGTTCATGAGTGGCTTTTAAAGGCTGGACGTTTCTGCTTGTTGTGCCATCGATGAAAAAACAAACAAACAAAAAAACATGTATTATGAACATAGCGGACTTACTGCTGCTAACACATTATTGTTGCTACATGTTTGGAAGCCAATGTAAACTCTCTTGCTGTTAAAACACCTTCAGTTCATTGTGTTACAGATGTCACAAAATCACATGATATGGAACCAACCGTATAAATTTATTATATATTCTAAAATAAAATTTCTACATTTTTGTCAGCTGTCCATTTGTGCTCAGAGGCTTTCTGGTGGATTTAGAGGCTGGGAAGACAACTGAACTCACTGAGTGCTTCTGCTTTACATTATCATGCTGGAAGTAAGACATTAAGGGATAGTAAATCAAGGCCATGGAGTGATGCATAAGGTTAGCAACAGTTCTCAAATAAAACTATTCAAACCCTGACTTATTGGTATTAAGGAGACCAAAGTGTGGCAAACAAGTTATGAAAAAACAGTAAGAAAGAGGGGGCAGCTATTGCATCACTGGAATATTGTATGGAGGAGATGACAGAGGATAACAAACTTGGTGAACTTTCATGACTTTTTCCTTTTGTGTGATCTTCAGCCAGTGGCTTTGGCTTTGATCAGTTCAATAAATCTAACAGTGATTAATGAAATGTCTAGCTATATGCAAGGAGATTAAGTTAATTAGCCTCACTGTTACCCTGAGTGGAATATTAATCAAGAACAAGAACCTGAATATGTTGCTCTTCTGATGAGGTTCAGCTCCGGTTTAGTCACAGAAAAAGTGGGTGAGCAATGTTTTCTCATGGGGGTTGAATCATGCATGTACAGCAAAAACACAACTCCAATGAGTGGGGAGCTAAAGATGGGGTTTGGGGAACAATGACACATCATGTATCATCTTACATGTCCCATTGCTGCTCTGACTAAAGCTCTAGACAGCAGCGTGATTGAGTAACAACTTACCATAAAACCCCTCCCAACCAATTTTACATCTAAATATGATGTGTGTGTGTTTGTGTGTGCAGGCTTCGTAGTCGTCCCTGAGCACACGTTTACTCAACACAGCATATTACCGTATCCCCTCTGGATCTCCTTAAATAAGATAGATATGATGGCTATGGCATCATGTTCACTGCATTTATCATTGTTAAATTCAGATGAAATCATCCTCACGTTTTCCCTAAAGCACGAGGGGAGCAGCAGAGCATTTCATCCAGCCGCTGCTTTTTCCATTACAATATATGTGAAGTCAGAAAATGTTTACTTTGGTGCGTGACTCTTGCGATTAGTTTTCACACATCTTAAAGCTGTTCCTCTGTGCTGTTGGGCAAAAAAAGCGAGAACAACCTGGCCCAATTTATACATCATATTTTATTCAACAATATAACTTTTAAACTCCAGAGTACAATCAATATAAGGTACATATGACAAAATATATATTTAAATAGAAAAGAAAAAAAACATTAAGGCATCTCATGGAAGAAAGTTAACATTTTTCTTGTTTTTTCTTTTGACAGCATAAATGATAAGATTACTGTTACATTTTCATGTTTATACCTCTAAGGCACTACGGTATGATCACTGCTGAAACCACATTAAAGGGTTTTAGGAAAAGCTGGATAACTTTCTATACCTACAGAGTGGTGACAACATGGTGATTGTCCATGCGGTTTTCAGTGCTGTATATCTACAGTTTATAGTGTTTCAGCAATAAGCCAGAGTGGACACGTGGAATCATAAAAGGCAAAGCAGGTAGTGAAAGATTTCTCATTCTGCCAAAAGTCTGGTGGCATTGTATTAACACTTTAATAATCCCCCTGTGTCGCACATGAACCAGCTACAGGGCAAAACACTGTAATTATCTTTATCACGCAAGCCAGCCTGGTGCCAGCCTGGCTTCTTTGACTGGGACTGACATTAGAAAGTCCAGCTGTTCCTCTGGAGGATCACTGTGGCACCAACGAGTGGTCAATTCGCCAAGTTGTATTATGAAAACTGTCATTTCCTGTACGTGTTCTCGAGTTCAAAAACCTCTGTTATTGCCTCTGTGACCGAAAGCTGTTAGGATGGTATCACAGAAACGCATAAACAGCTCGACCACATCCACCAAACCCGGGGGCAGAGAACAAGCTCTTTCTCACTCTTTCCCTTTCCATCCCCTCTGCGTTTCACACTTACATTTGCTTGCATGCATAAACAAAGGCAATCGCACACACAAACATACACACACACACTCACACCCTCTCACACGTCAGCACACTGATTTGTTACCTAGGTATGTACATGACTTAACTCCTGGGAGTAAATTGTACGAGTAGGCCTGCTGTAACATAAAGTTAAAGTATTCTCTCAACTTACAGGCTAATTCCCTCCCTTTACACTTTTGAACTGTTCCTGGACTCCTCTGGAAATTATTACTCATGAGGCAAACTATACAGAAACTTGCACAAATAGCGGGGCGCAGCAGTACTAACCCCTAACAATTAACAGAACAGAGGATGTGATTTACAAGGTCAAAAGCTGCTCATACTGGATACGTGTACATGTACATTTCTATAGATTTTTCTTTCTTACTTACAAATGAGGCACACACTAGTTATTGTATGCAATTCTAGTTTGAACAAAGGGATATATGAAGGTGCAGCTCCATCAAAAACCCATCAGGTTTAGGTTGTGTGTCCTATAGGCCTCGTTTCCTTAGTGCCACTGCTCTGTTCCTGATTTTTCAGGAAGGTGAGACAATCACGATATGGGGAAGACACTGCATTTATTCTTCAAGCACTCCAAAACTATGTCAAAATGATTAATCTTTCAAAATACTAAAGAAAAAGTACTACGTTTTAAGATTGGTGCTTTCTTAATCAACACCTTGATAGAAAAAGATGCCCAGTGGTCATGTTATAGCAGAAGGTGGTCTGACTTGAGCAACTGGAACTGCTGTGCTGCTGTTTGAGACTGAGGCAGCCTATATTATATACTGAATGTATATGAAAATGTAAAGTATGTTATGCTGATACAGGCATCTGCTGTGTTACATTGCCATGTTTACAGACTTGTGTGCGCTGTTGGGAACTGAGCCGCTCAGAAAGCGTAGGGCCCTACGATGATGGTGAGCCGCAGCAGTGAGCTGGAGCGGTAGTTCATGGTCAAATGGTGAGTGATCATCTCCAGGTCCACGACGTACTCTCTGGGGCCCGTCAATGGCTTGGTAAGCACCAGCATGGCACTCACATTGGTGGAACGCTGCAGAAAGTACAATCAATCCGTGTGTTAGCATGTGAGTGCAAATTGTATCTTTTTTGACACAGTTTTACATTAGTAATATAGACTCACCAGTCACTTTATTATGTACACCTGTTTAACTGGTTGTTTAATCTAATCAGCCAATCACATGGCAGAAACACAATGCATGTAGGCACATAGCCTAGCCGGACCATTTCTGGCTGAGAGGAAGGCAACAGTGACTCAAATAACCACTTATAGCAGAAGAGTATCTCTGAGTGCACAACATGTCGAACCTTGAAGAAAGTCGGCTTTTTAACTTTTTTAAGATCACACTGAGTCCCTCTCCTATCAGCTGAGAACAGGAAATGGAAGCTACAGTTTTCACAGACTCACTAAAAGTAGAAAAAAAGAAGACAGGCATATTGCCTTGTCTAACGGGTCCTGATTTCTACTGCAATTGAAAAATGTAGTTAATTTCTACCAGCTTTAGTTACTATGATAACTGATGGTGAGAATCAATGTGGATACTGCTAAGCATCAGGGAGGCTGTGGGTTCTCCAGTTTGTCCCCTTTGCCAACAGGCATCGTAACAATTATTTTACCCAGTTTTTGTTTTGTTTTTTTCCCCATCAACATACCCGAAGGAAAAACTCCCCTCCATCATTCCCAGATTTAATCCTGAAAGTGTTGTGTGTGTTGGCATATATGCTTGTGGCTTGAATTTGGAATATTTCCGCTGGCACAGTCCGCTCTGCCTGGATGCTCATGTATTTGTAGACAATTGATGGTGGGTGACCCTGGCAATCAGTCTGAGCCCGGCAGATGCAGCGACTGCAAGCAGACACAAAAATTAAGACAGACCTTTTGAAACTTCTTGTGCAAATGAGAGAGAATCAAAAGAGCCTGTGATGTTTACTGACTTTTCAGATGTTTGGGTGTAAGGTGGCTCGCAGGGGTTTCTGGGGTAGCAGCGGAAGCCTCCATAATAGTTCCAGCACATTTCATCATCTTGGCAGTTATGGGTTCCCGTCTCGCACTCATTTATGTCTGGTGATGATTGGAAGAGAGACAGAGAGAAAAGTAAGTGAAAAGTCAAATAGTTGGATAACAATTCAAAGCATTTTCAAAGAGAACTGTGTAAGCACAGTCAAAGTTCAGGTTATGTACAAGAGGTTTGGTTTTTTGTTTTTTGTTTTTTGCTGCAGCAGCATTTGTTTTGGCAGTGGAGACACAGAAGAAGGAACCCGCGGATCCATAAGGGAGGGAAGCCCCTTGTGCAACCCCACAGAGCTCTAACTAAAGCTCTTTCCGTTCAGTACCATGAAAATAGAGCCATCAAGTGTGCCCCAAACCGCAGGGCTATTTCTGGCACAGCAACCTGGATTCATCACCAAAACGTCCCTCTGACACAACAGGCTAGATTCATGGCTCCATCTATAAAGCTTGCACCTGACTGAGGGGGAAAGGAAAAAATAACAGCTCTCCCTTTGAGAACATGCCGGACCTTCAAATAAATCCACTTCAAGAAACCAACATCATGCATATAAATTCACAGAGGTGGCTTAGCAAGGCAACACGAAGTTTGTGCGTTTGCCTTGCCTAACCTCGGCATTCTTTCCATGACAGTACTGGTGGCTTTAAGGTCTGCTTTAGAGGTTAAACAGATGATGACAGGAAGAATAACCACCAGTTATCCTCAAAGAGTTTATGTAGAGGAAGTTTGTTGTGTTGGAAAACAGAGACCGGGGTATGAGATAGATAATAAACGAATGAACACAAAAAGTAAATAAAAAACTGATTTATGGGAGGAAGGAAAGGGGTGGACTGCCATACCTTGACACAACCGGTTTGCCTGGAGCTGATATCCTTGTGGACACTCACAAGAGTAACTTCCTGGATTGTTAACACACTGGTACTGACACATGTAGCTGGACAAACCGCACTCATCGATATCTGCGCAGAAAACATGCACACACAAAAGTAGACAATGAGTAGAACAAGTCAGTGTGCGTTAACAACCGGGAACGTGTTTGCATGTGGATGGTTACATTTATGCACGTAGTGTGCATGTGTGTGCACCTTGGCAGGAGACCGTGTCTTGAGCCAGCTCGTAGCCTTGGTCACACTGGCAAAGGAAGGAGCCAATCAGGTTGTAGCAGTGGTGATGACAGGGGCTTTCTGCATCACATTCATTCACATCTAAAACAAAAGAAGGGGTTTTACAAAGAGTACAGTATATAGACACAATCTTATCTTCACCTTCTAGTTGTTACCCTCCAGCATCCAGGCTCCTGGTTTTCCTTTGTTTGTAAATAGTGCTTTCTTCCCACCCGACCTTGTCTTGGTCTGTTAACTATCCTTCTGTGTTGACTGCATTTGGGTCCACAATCCTACACTTCATGACACTTTTTACCAAATCAAGTAATTTTCATAACCTGTCTAATAATCTGACCATTTTTTTCTTTGTAGAGTTGGAAATTTCCCAGAAGATAGCAGATCTGAACTGTCATAAACTTGTAATCGCTAAATCAGTTCAGTTCAAAAGAGGCAGAAAGACTGATACAGTCTGCACTGTTGCACACACTCAACAGAAACAGACTTACACATGTTTCAGCTTGCGTATGTGTGTTTGTTAAATCACATACACATGTTTCTGCATAGATAGGAGCTGGCAGCCAGTCACAGGTTTTCTAAATATGCTTCAGAGATAAACATCTCTGTGACACACTCAACAGCTTCCTTTGACTTCAGGAGATTTACAGTGTGGATTCAGGTTGCTTGCACCTTTTGTTTGGTTGAGGTGAGTTCCTCCAAGGGTCTGCATGTCAAAAAACTGAGGAGTGAGACAAACCCAGTCAGGGTGAACACTGGACTTTGGTAGCTAACTCATTCTTCTACTCACATCTACTTAGTTACCTAACTTTATTTAGGTCATTATTAGCCGTATATTTATATTAAACATCTATTAAATTGATCGGTCTAGAAGAACCACTCATCCAGTTCAAGGTCAAGGGGGCAGCAATGCAATCTAAGCAGAGATGGCTAGATTTCCCTCTCCCTAGCCACCTCCTGTAGCTCTTCTGGGACACACACACACACACCAAGGTGTTCCCAAGCCAGCTGTGAGATGTAAAGATGTCTTTTCAGTCGTCTTTCTAGGACGACATTGTCACGGTCCCCGTGTCTCTCTGGTTGGCCCACGCTGGCTACAGGTTTTGTTGTTGTTAGTTTTAGTTTTTTGTCTCTCCTCCTCCTCTCTGCCTGGGTGGAGCTCATTACGGGCTCTCACTCTTGGCCCACGCACCCCTGTGGATGGTATCCACCTGCGGCTGATCGGGCTGATTTCCCCAGCTGCTATTTAAGGCAGTGGCACAGAGCAGCTCACCGCTGGAACGTTGAACTACCTGAGTTCGTGCTCGCGGCTTATTCAAAGAAGTTTTGTCTGTTTTTCCTGTTGTGGAACTAACCGTGAACTTCTTGTCTGTAGATTCTGGACCGAATCACCGGACCTGTCCAAGTGGGGCAGTGTGTGGAGTGTTGGAGCGAGTGCGGCTGAAGAGGAGTGCGTGTGTGCGGAGGAGCGGTGGCGGTGACTGAGTGGAAAAGGAAGCGTGTGTGTGGAGATTCCCCCCCCCCTTCTCTCCCTGGAGCCCCGGACCCCCTCCCAACTCACTGTACATATATTTTGCACTAAGGTGATCCCTGTTGTAAATAAATCCCCTTTTGTTTCCTTGACAAGAACTGTCTGCGCGTGGGCCCGTTCAGTAGCCATGACAGAATCCCCAAAAACCATCACCCAGGAGACAGCCAGGAGATGGTCAGATGCCCGAGCCACCTCTACTGATTATTGATTGTCTGGAGGAGTAGCTATAGTTTTAAGTGCTATTAAAGGTCAGCTTGATAGCCTTTATTATATACATTACAAAAGTACAAAGTCTTGATATTGATGCCTCTGCAAATGAGAAAACGATGCACACACACACAGCATGGATTTCCAGTGGCTTACCAACACAGCTGTGGTTGTTGCTGACCAGCTTGTAACCTGTCTTGCACTCACAGTAGTATGAGCCCGGGGTGTTCACACACCTGTGCATGCAGTAGTGGGTCGTGGCACACTCATCTCTGTCTGGGGGTACACAAGAGTCATGCAGAACAAGTTTAAATCGGTTAATAAAAATCATATAAAAAAGCATTTTATATAATAAAGACTTACCGACACAAAGGTCTCCATTCCTTTGGTAACCTTGAGCACACTGGCACATATAGGAGCCTCTGGTGTTGTAGCACACCTGTTCGGGACCACAACTGTGACTGCCTGTCACACATTCATCTATGTCTGCAAAAAACACACACACATGCACACACAAACTGAGACAAAGCTGCATGCAGTCGATTATACAAGAACATATGGAAGACAAAGCAAAAGGACGTGCCTGGACCGCATGAGCTCTGTGATGTGTAAACTGTTTTCCACAGGCAGCAAAATGTGTGACCACTGACACCATCACATTACACACATGGGCATAAACACACATGTTCACACAGAGAGCAGGCGATTACATAAAGACGGCTTTTATCGAGCAGCTCTGGGTGAGGGGAAAAACACAGATCATATCTTTAACTAACAAGACAGTTATTTGAAGAGGGAAGCATGCATGTGTGTGTGTGTGTGTGTGTGTGTGTGTGTGTGTGTGTGTGTGTGTGTGTGTATGAAAGAGGGAGAAACACCTCTACTGATAAGTCATGTGCTGTCTACCATAACGCTTTGCTCTCTCAACAGACATCCATCAACTTAAAACAGACCCAAACACATTCACTTTCTGTTTCTCAAACCATAATTCACATGTAGTGAGATGATAAAAGTACGGCGAGGTTTAAAGGGGGTGAGAATGAATTCCAGGAGCGCAAACCCAAAAATGACAAAACCACATTTACCTCCAAGATGTCTTAAATAAATGTTGTCATACGTACAATCTGCATGAGCTGTAATCTGAGCTTCTCTGTTTAATGTCTTGGTAGCAGCTCTGGCCGCACGTGCATGTTAATACATGTGAGTGCCTCCCTTGAAACTGTAGGCCTTCCTGGTGTTTATAAGGAGGATGAGAACGTGACCTCCCACACTGTGTGGTAAAAGGAAGATGGCAAAATGCAGGCTGCGGTGTTCAGCTTCCAGAGGCGACTTTCCAGAGTTTACTCTACGGAAGAAACAAAAGCTAAAAGCGCCTTTCTGGCATAGATAAGGAGCAGAGGTATCACTGTCTAGATTTTGAGGCATAAAGAGCTACAAAAAGAGCTCCAAGTCAGTTTCAGTTTTGGTTCTTTTGTTTTAAGGCCGATGCTCTAGTGTGACATCCACTGGTTCTGAACATCATGTATAACACTTTAAAGAACTGATTAAACCTCCAAAATATGAGACGCCAGTGAGACAATTCGACGTTTAATGCTGATTCTACGAACACATTTCCAACTTTGGATAGTTCAGAGCCAGATCTGCTTAAAAAAGGCTTTTCTCATGGTTACCTCCCAACATACACACACACGCACACAAACTATTAATATGCCAATGGTGTATACTCTCATCTCTGAGGCCCACCAGCAGGCCTCTTGGGTGGTCTGATGCAACCCATCATATGCAGACAGCCACTGGGAATTGGTTTAACAGCATGACAGACAGTTATCCTCAATACCACACACAAGGGAAAAGAAGAGGGTACTATTACTGCATTGCTGTTTGGCACGTGTGTAACTTAACAGTAGTCACAAGAGCCTGGAAGGTGTAAAGCTATACGAAAAACCTATAGTTGCTCTGTGTCCTCTAGAAGACATGACATTAATAACCTCCCTGCAGTCTTTAGATAAAAATCAAATACAACTGAAAAACAGAATAAATGATCAGTCGACACATTCAAATCAGTGAAGGACAGTTAAAAGTTCTGTTGAACAAATAATTCAACTCATATTTCCCTGGAAATGTTTCATGCGATAGACCTGAAGAGGATCATGCCCTTCCCTGAGTGCCTCAAATGCCTTATATTCCAGCCCCACAGCTTCCTCAATGAATGGGACTGATGCCGGTGAGAAATTGGCTTGATTTGCTGCGCAAGAGCCCGTGAAAGAAAAGCCAGACAGAAGGTAAGTTGTCTTCACTCCCTAAAGGAAAGAAAGGGAAGAGGGCTGAAAGGTTCTCAGCTCTATGGGGGCGCAGTGATAGGATGAAGTACATTAGGGACAAAAGCAGGGCTTATCTAAAGGTCCACCTCAGAGACAACAGGTGCAAACTGCATAAAGTGTGGAATGCACACATAAGGATTGTTGCTCATTGACCCACTTAGTAGAGGACAAAGATGAAAGCAGTGCTGCTCTGGAAAATCTGTGTTCTGATGTGGCTTGAAAGACATCTAGGAAAAGACATTCGAAAACAGCACCAAATGTCAACAAGAAACCAAGTGCCGGGATTGCTCAGTATCACACTTTGGGATACTGTCCCAGTATCCCAACTCAAAGGCTCAATGACACTATTGTCATTATATTCTAATGCCTCTGTCACTGCTAGTGCAGCATCCAGGTTTAACCTGTAAAAGAAATCTAACTCAACCGATTATGAACAGAAGATTTCACACATGCAATGTATGTAAACATTTGATCTTTGTGGTAATACCAGTACCAATGGTATTACCACAAAGATCCAAAGGTGATGGGTATAAATACTGGGAACAATATATAGCCTAAACCTGGCAGCCAGCTGGGGTTTGCATGAGTTCTCTCTGGGTACTCCGGCTTCCTCCTGAAGTCTAAAACCATGAAGCTGAATGGTTATCTGGTGACCTGCCTAAGGTGTACACTGCCTTTTGCTCAGTGGCAGTTGGGATAGGCTCCAAGAAAATGGATGGATGGAGTGAAAAACAATCACCTTGCTATACTGTTGAAACCTGTGCTAAGTAGCGGGTTGATGACAAACTACGAGCCTTGACAGGTAAATATGCAAAGTAGCAACACTGTGCAAGAAAAATTAGGTTGAAGTGGGTGTCAGAGAAATAATGGAAATGTAATCTTGCATATGTACAGCACGAAGAAAACGTCTGAACAAATGTCAACAATTACTTAGACAGAAGACAGCAGTCAGAAGCCAGGATCAAGTCCCTGTGACTCATAACCACACCTACTTACTGGAGGTATTTGGTGATTCATTTAGACTGGAAATGCCTTGCCTTCTGGCTATATAATAGATTCAGACAATACAAGTCTGAAAAAGCAGTCTTGTGTGTTCACGCTACCCTACCGCCAGACATCAACAAATCTGTGATATCAGTGAAATGCTCTGCGTGTAAATACGGCAACTTGCCACGTCACCACACAGATTCACTCAAGTTGCAAAAGCATAGCTGTGTTTGCTTAGAACTAAACACAAACTGGCAATGCCATTATTTTTACAATCATTTGAACATTAATAAATAATAATAACAAATCAGTTCACAGTTTAACCTCCTTCTGATTGGTCCACACTGCATCCCCAGACCCAAAGGTTTAATATTCAGGCCTGAAACATGCAGTTCCTCAATTGACCACTTGAAGCTGGCTCAAAAAGTGAGTTAATCACCTACCTACAGACTGCTGTATTAAAATACTCTACTTTGAGTAGAGGAACCTGCAAACTTGAACTGAAACTTCTCCAAGGGGATGCCTACTGGATATTACAGTATATCATTTGCAAACAGTGAATCCACAATGATTAAATAAGGAAATGTTGTTCTGTTCTGTATTTTATAACTATTATATGGTGTGCACAAACATGTCTGTAGTTCCTTACTGGGGGTCCTAGGACGTGCATATAATTTCTGTACACACATAGTTCCATGCAATGTTTAACCTGTTTATGGGTTTTCAAATGTATACTTTGGTCATCTTTGAATGTGGATGAAGCACATTATCTCTTTTGTTAATGTTGTTGTATTGATGATTGTTGTATACATATACAGTGGGGCAAAAAAGTATTTAGTCAGCCACCGATTGTGCAAGTTCCCCCACCTAAAATGATGACAGAGGTCAGTAATTTGCAC
>NW_024582368.1:1189304-1213868 GCF_018398535.1 Haplochromis burtoni | reverse complement strand
CTCACAGTTGAAGTGTACCTCTGGTGCAAATTACTGACCTCTGTCATCATTTTAGGTGGGGGAACTTGCACAATCGGTGGCTGACTAAATACTTTTTTTGCCCCACTGTATGTATCAGAAATGCCACGGACAGAAAACCACAGACTAAAACGCCCCCATTTTTTCTTATTGCCACGGCACATTAAATGTATTGCATATGTATTTTGGAGTGCTTAGATTCTTATTAATAGTTCCTTAAAGATCCTTGTTTGAGAGTGTATTAGAGTTTAACATTATAAGAAATTAAGGGAACAGCCACTGTGACTAACAAAGCAGTCGCTGTTCAGTATTTAATGGGAAATATATTTTATGGAAAGCCTGTTAATATCGGCATTGTATTTAACATCAAAGTGACTTAGGACCATACAAAGCTAACCACTGCAGCTAGCCAGTATTAGAACTACTTTCATGTTCAAATAATGTGACATTAGCGCCAAAATGTTAAACTAGAATCATAACAGCAGTTCACAAACTAACTTCAGGGGATAAGCCAGTGCTCATGGGCAGAATGAGCACCTCTGACTGAACTTAATGTTGACTTTCTTCTGACTTAATTCAGGACAAATCTGAGCCTGAGCTGCTCCACATGTGCCAGGAGCTTCAAGGCGAGATGGCCACTCCTGATAGCAGCATTTGCTCATGTTCTGCTGCCAACCGGAATTACATCAGTGCATTTGGACTCATTTTAGTGCGACTTAGCTGGCATGAGTCCAGCAACATCTATGCCACTGTTGGTCAGAGTGGCTCTGGCTACCTAAATCAATGAACAAGGTGTCAGGGGTGTACAGAACATATGTTTGATCTGTGTCCCAGCATTTTCCTCAGCAAGGTGTAGAGACCATGAACTCTTCTAGTAAATGGATATGACTAAGTAGTTTGAATGTGAACAGTGTAGCTCCTATGAAAATTCTGTGTGCGGAAAAGTCAGAGTCATCTTCCCTCTCCTGGAAGAAAGCTTGGAGAGGTCTAAATAAAAGCATATGTGCTGAACACAATCCAAAGGTTCATTCACAGGAATATCTTGCGGTAACTGCTACTTTGTCACTAAACCTTTAAGGAGCTGCCAATACAAAGTTCCCCAAAACTTTGTGTAAGCATGTGCGTGTGGGTGTGTTTGGAGGGGGAGGGTGGAGGGGGAGTTTATCCCACATTGGCTGGCTCCTAGGTCCCATAAAGTCTCCACAGTTTGCCATGCTGCACACTCGACAGGAAAACTGCAACAAGCCATCAAATGTGATGATGTGTTGCGTGTGGGGAGAAGTGACTGTTCCCCGAGGTCAGATTTTTGTTAACGTTTATTCAACATAGCTTGCAAGTTTCTTCCAAGAGCGAGCCTGCTGTAACATCACAGGGAAAGATAAGGCTGTCCAGCAAGAGAGTGGAAGATGTGGAAGGAAAGAATGAAGAAAAAGGGTGGAGGCTTTTTTTTTTAAACAAAAACTGGCTTTTTTTAAGATTTGAAGTTAGATTTATGGCCGTGTGTGCATATGTGATGTCAGAGTTAAAACCTCCTTGCTTTTCAAGGAGATTAATTCTAAATGCCTTGTGGGAGCTGGGGGAGTAACGGGAATGGCGGCAGCTCAAAGAATGTGAGTGTGTGTATGTGTGTGTTTATGGATGAGTGGGTGTGCGTGCATCGGAGGTCCTGTTTGAGGTGCTCATTAAATGGCCTTTTTTAGAGCTGCTCATGTTTTATGGAATGGAGTGATGCACTCTAAAAAGGTGTATATATGAGTTTTAGTGGGGGGGAAATTAATATATATCCAAAATGGGGGCCTAAAATTTATTTGGCTTGAATTCAGAACAATGTGTGGCGTGCTCCAGATTTATACTGACATGATAGGGCTTGTTGTAATTATCACTTGAGAGCGTTTAATCTTGTTTTCACTGAACCACTGCAATGGAAAGCAGGAGCTGATCCAAAAAACAAAACAGTTGGAGCCATCCTGCTGTTGGACAGCATCTCTGTTTCCCTCTGATTATTGGATAATTCAATCTTTGGGCAAGCAGGGGGCAAGATGTGTGATGTTAATAGCCCATAAAATTTTACAATGTCAGATTTATCAGCATGTCATACACCATCTATTGTAATATCATCCCTCGCTGCACGGCACATTGTTTCATTTGTGTATAGTTCTCTCTGCAATGCAGTGTGAAATGCAGCTATCGCTGGCTTGAATGCAACCCCAGGATGAATGGGAGTGGTGGTGTTCCCCTTTCAAAGCAAGTCCAAACACAAAGCAGATAAGAAATCAAAGAATTCAAGACACTAAAATCATATATTCCGTGTATTTTCATCCGTATTAGGGCATGAAATATTTCTATGCTCTTGCTGATAGCACCACTCCCAAGATTCCCCTCTCATCGCTCTCATTGTTCAGGAGAAACGGGAGTTTTAGTCATGCTGACACTCACTAACTGATTTGTGAGTTTGTTCCACACGTTTGTAAAGGTCGGGCACGCTCTTGACGTTCTTGAAAATCCGTCCAGTGTGCCAGCCGCATTCCCTACTGATAATAATCCTTCCTGTTACTCTGAAAATGTCTAGAAAAACAACCAAAAAAAAGAAGTGCTGAGCAATTCTGCTGCTTTTCAGCGCGAAGAAGATCAGTCGCTCTGCTCGCCTGACATGCCAGGAGCTGGGCTGCAGTCATTTACAGCCCTTAAAGGTAATTTCCGACACTGAAGGAGTAAAGCTGCAAAAACGAAAAAAAAAAAACATGTTCAAAATAACAGCGGGATCATTCGAAGAAAAGCAGAAAAAGTGCGTTAAACATGGCTCGCGATTGCATGTGTGTGTCAACCAGCTGAGAGCGAAGAAGTGATTTATAGCAGCCCTGTGTCCCTTTCCATCATGAGGTAAACGGAAAGATCAACACATGTAAGCACATCAGAGGAGGAAGCATCTGGCCACTGGACAGGCACCGACCTCAGGGAGAATAATAACAACAACATTAAGCGCCTGCACCGAGGAGGCACGGCAAAGCTGCTTCCCCCTTTTCTCCTCTCTGCCATTGTTGATGTGATGGCAGCAAGGAGCCAGTAGCAAACCATAAGCAATAACAACATACTGTACAGCAACACGGCTGAGGCCAAAAACAGGGCTGCCTGCATGATGGTTTGATTATATTCACAGAGGCTGAAAGACACTCTCTGGCAGCGTAAGGAAGCTGATGAAATACTGTCACCATGGTATACCCATTAAAAGATAGAAAGGCTGGAAATCATTCTGCAAAGTGTATTTTTAGATTCCATGTGTTTATTTTTCATGGAGAAAGGGGGGGGGGACAAAACTAAGGCTGTAGCTGTTTAAATCGTTTTTATGATCGAGAAATAGAAACAGTGTTAAAGGAGCTTTGTGTCATTTATCCGAGGCTGAGAAGTTGCAACATCAGCAGGCCTCCTGGCACCGTTTTCTAATGGAAAGTGAGCTTTAACTGTCAGAAATCGAGCATCTCTGAATCACTTCTGCTGATTCTGAAACATAACTTGTGAAAGTTTTGTGCAGATCACATAAATTACCTGGCTTACACATATTGTGGCCATGGAAGATCTCTCTGGTGGACACAGTATTTCATGGTTTCAAAACTGCCTTTGCCATTTCAATTCTGACATTACTTCTTACTTAATAGCCAGGTGCTGATTCGCTGAGCTTATATCCAGGATATTGCCCAATGTAGAGCAGTAAAATGAGCTGGAGGACTGATCTCATCTCTAGGGAACAAATTGACTTCAGTTGTCACTCAACTTCCAGAAGAAGTCATATTTTCCCTCTATACAGCACTATGCAAGCAGATAAAGAATATATATGACAGTCATGTCCTTAAAACAACAGGTCTTATGATGAAACCAAATCTGAATTTCTTGGTTAAAATCATCATCGGTATGTGAGAGAGTGATACAACAGTGAATGTCTACAGCTGTCTGTTAAACATGGTGGAGGCTCTGTCGTGGTTTGGGGTTGGATTTTATCCAATGGTGTTGAGAATCTTGTACTATTAGTTTTGGGTCCACCATTTAATATCATCAGAGAAACATCTGATTGGCAGCAGCTTTATTTTTCAGAATGACAATGATTCCAGATACACTGGCA
Source organism: Haplochromis burtoni (assembly GCF_018398535.1). NCBI lineage: Eukaryota > Metazoa > Chordata > Actinopteri > Cichliformes > Cichlidae > Haplochromis > Haplochromis burtoni. Next base: position 1,209,736 of record NW_024582368.1, on the reverse strand, counting down.
ATGCAGTATAAATATACATAGATAGAAAATCACACAGTGGAACACAACCAGTCATGGATTGGCCTCCCCAGAACATTATTAAAGCCGTGTCGGATCATCTTGGCAGAGAACAGAACAGAAAGCACCTATTTCCTTTTTTTCTAGGAAAATACTAAGAAATGAGGGTTGGCTCAAGACCTTTGCAGAGTAATATACAAATAATCATAAAGCTAATATGAAGTGAATAAAGTATTCAATGGCTCAACACTAAATAATCCATTTAGAGCCTGACTCTGTAATTCTGTAAGGCTGTACATCCAGGAAACACTTGCAACTGTAACAGAAATGCCAAAGTTATTACAGCTCATCCTGACAGGAAGTTGGAGCAAAATGTCTGTACCAAATTTCATGGTAATTCACCCATCTAATCTATCGCAACAACAAACTATTTTTGACCCAGAAAGCATGTGCAGTTCAAGAGCCCGAAGGTGCAGCTGCAGTGTAACAGGTGCAAAAGAGCCGGGCAGTAAAATCACAGGGCGCTAGAATAGCAGCATCGTGCAGACGAGCGCAAATCACGAGTTTGGGAACAGGTGGAAGGTATGAGCTTTGCTGGTAATAGATAGGTTCAACAGGGACAAAGGTGTGCTTCAGGTGTCTTACTGCCTGAGTAAACAAAAGCGGGTATGTTTTCATTAAACAAATCTTTTGTGTTTGATCCAGCGTCCTCCTGCTAAGCAACAAAATTGCTGCATAATGTTTTAATCTAACATCTGGCAGATACTGTATCCGTTTAATTTTAGAGTTGAAGGCTTCATTCTCTGTGAAAAAAATACAAAAACAAAACAAAAACAAAACGTTTTCCAAATTTCTGTCGCTTATTTTTGGAGAGGAAACAAACACTAACAAGATAACATCTAAAGGAATTTCCTGAGAAGGAAAAAAAGAAGAAAAGCATTACAGCAATCTGTTTAACTTCACATCTTTTTACATCGTCCATGGCATGGCAAAGGCTCATGGTTGGGGCTTGTATCATCAACTGCACATGTGAGGATGAGCCAACAATAAGTGGAACTGTAGGAATTAACTGTAAAGGTCAAATAGTGAAGCCTGTTGGCAGCGTCACGCTGTGCTTTGCAACCGCTGGGCTCTCTTTCTTCGCTCCGCTCCCTGCATTCCTGCTCCTCGCAGATCGATCCGATGCTTATCTGTCAAGGTGGTGAGTAATTCCTACCATCACAAAAGATGGGAGCAAACGGAAAAAACAACCACGGCTAACATTCCAGAGATATTCCTCCCAAGTGCATTGCATCTGTGTGGAAAAATGTTATTGCATGCGCTTGGCCTTGTTCGGAAAAATACACAAGTTCTCCGTCATGCGGGGCTTAACGGCCTTAATAGAACATATTTAGGAAAAATTTCCGGCCACTGCAGGTGAAGAGCGTACAGGCAAAGCTGAAATTAGTCAGGCATGCAGGTGGTAATGTGGCCTACATGACCTCAAGAAACCAGACAGGTAAACAGGAGTGGCATGTTGCTTCATACTGCAGCTCATGAGTATCTAATTTAGAGATGAAAAATAAATCGGCACCAGCCAAAGTATGTAAACTTAAGACCTGCGAGGAGAATAACACAACCCGCAAAGACATAAGGTATAATTATCTGTCAAAGATTATACTGAAGATGCAGTTAAGCTGGGATTTCTAAACTGTGAGGGTGTATTGTCATACAGTACGCTTTAACGAATCTAGAAACAAGAGCTTCACACTATTCTCCTGATTTATGACCGATTCAGCTGTCATTTGTCCGAGGAAGTGATCTCACTTGGAGGCATCACCTGGCGGAGTACACAAGTGAATGTATGTTGTATGTTTTTGGAGGGTGGGTGGAGGTCGTGGAAACGTGAGGAATCATTAAGCTGTCATACATATAGTCAAGGTTCACAGCTTCTCTGCTTGGCTGGAGAAAGGTGCCAAGTTCCCTTACACTGTGTCACTACAACAACAACAACAACAACAACACAAGCTTAAGCCTCTGTTCTCACTCGGGACCAAAGGGCTTTATAGCCCCCTTTTGCAAACAGTTTTCCGCACAGGGATGACTGCTCAAGCTGCAAATCAAACAAAAACACGAGGTTGAAGAGTGTTATATATTCTGTGGTCTGTTTTGCTTTTAATCAGCATAAAGAATAACGCACTTAAGAGAAGCTTTTCCTTTTTTTTCAGTTTCATTTGCGCTGTGGAAAATTGGCTTCATTTTTTGCAGCGCTGGTAGCTGACCTCTCTGCTATTCGCCACACACTCAGCAGTAAGTCACTGAAACAGCAAGCAGCTGCACAACCCATGACGCTGGTGCAACCTGGCTTGGTCAGTGCTCCGGCACTTCTGTGGTTATTTAGTCAGTGTCCGCCTTTCATCGTCCCCTTTGCCCTACCTGACTCTGCACTCCAGGTTTCCTCCACAGAGTGGTGAGTTTGCAGGGAAGGAGCCTGATGTAAGCGCTATTTGATACACTGAGGTTTTCCCCCATTGAAAGCTAATGGGAATTCCTTTGGTAGCAAGATATGTACGTAGCTGTTCAGAAAGGCTGCTGCGGTGCAAAAACGAAAAGATAATTCTGTGTCCAAGAACAATTGGCTCATTGTAGCTCTGTTAACTGTAATGACAGAGAAACTGGAGACTGATGTAAACATGGATTATATCATTCGAGCAGTGAAAATATACGCCCACATAACAGCATGAGACGCCTTCCAGTTAAAACTGCAGTCATTTCAAAGCAATAACACTGACAGCAACAGCCTATCATTGTTTAGCCCATGCACTGAAACAGCTCACCAGTGAATAGGTATTATACCCATGCCAGCTCGCTTATGTGGTTACTTTAACTGATATGCTGCCATGTTTTACACTCTAATAAACCCTAATTGGGTTCCAATTCAGAGAAACACATAAAGCACCTCACACATATCTTTGTCCCAGGTGTAAAATCAAATTTGTTACTTTCACTGGAGCGCTACGACCGCAAACCTCACCACACAGCCACACACCACATGGTGAGAGGAGTTTTTAATCACTGAATACATGTACTGTACTTTACTGCACTTTGTTTTTGCATTAGATTTATAAAGGGGCGTCTTTTCCACTTAACTCTCACACATTAAGACAGATGGTAACTAGATGTACTGTATAGGGTTACAAATGATTTCAAATATTCTCTCTCTTCTGTGTGGCACAAAGTAACAATTAAGGGCACTAGTGTGTGTGTGTGTGTGTGTGTGTGTGTGTGTGTGTGTGTGTGTGTGTTAGTGACACAAAGAATCTCCCACCACTCCCTATTTGAGAAGATCAAAGAGTTTTTCTCAAACACAAGATCACACCCACGCAGTCTTTGCGCAGCTACCAAAACCACAACCTAGTAAAGGCGCAGGGGATATCTACTGTAGCTGTAAGGGGTACATGTGAGCACATAGCTCACCAGAATTTTACAAAAGCGGCTTGATTTCCCCCCCGAAGCGCAGGACTTCAACACCCAAAACAAGAAGAATTTAAGGAAGAAGCTGAACTCTGGCCAAAAACATCACGCTGCGAGCAACCAAAGGGTTTTGAAAACATGACATCAGAGTGGAAAAAAAACAACAAAAAAATGAGAAGCTTGCAACACATCTGGCAGCTATGCATAGTTAAGCTGTTGATGACTGTCAGACAGATGGATGAACAGTTCACCTTTTGAGCTCTCAGCTTACTGGGGCTCTAAAGTCGTTAGCAAGTAATTATCAAATACCTGCGTAGCCCTGCCAAGTGTAAAAAGAGCATACTGCTCTTTTTAAGGAGATAAAAACACTTTGAAAAACAATTCTGCCACTACACTGCAGAACACAGCAGCTCGAAAAAGGGGGGTGGCTGAAAGTGTATCTATATTTTTAGGATGTAATCTGTCTCACAAAGGACAAAGACCTATAATATTCTGGAAGATTTAAAAACTCTTGAAAATAATGTGGCAACCATCCTTTTTAAACCTCTGGACTTTATTTCATGGTTACACCTCTAGTGCTGCTGACAGAAGCCAATTTCTCTCTTGAGGAGTATGTCAGCACCACTTCCTGAGATAACCGTGTGTTTACACCATGTGTTGCTGTAAAGCACTTTAAAACAAAAAAGGAAGCCAATTTTTCATGGTACCTCCCATAATCATATATCTGTACAGGGAGAGAGGGGGAAAAGTGTCTGGGCTGCTGATATTACCTTTGCAGAAGTTCTGCTCATCTGCAGCATGTCCTGGTGGGCACCGAATGCTTTGAGAAGGACCCCTCGGGGGCTGAGGCTGGTCTGGTGGGACAGCAGGGACAGGATTGTCCGGCAACGGCACCTGCTCACCGTCCTTACTAATATAGATGACGGCGCTCTTTGGAAGGCAGAGGTATCCACCAAAGTGGTTGATACATTGCATCCCTCCTTTGCATGCGTCGTCATACAAGGCACATTCATCAATGTCTGAAAGAAAGAAAGAAAGAAAGAAAGAAAGAAAGAAAGAAAGAAAGAAAGAAAGAAAGAAAGAAAGAAAGAAAGAAAGAAAGATTGCAGATATGCTATTTATGCTATTATTGTATTTGGATAAAGTACAGCTTGCATTAAGCTTACATGTAAAAACGTTTTTTAAAAAAACAGGAGTATAAAAAGCTACATAAATGTGTAATTTCTCACCTTTACATTGCTCTCTGACTCTGTCATACTCATAACCCTCTGTGCACTGTGAAGGACATACAACAACGCATTGTTTAGTATCCTTTCAGGAACTCTCGAGCTGTACATCAGTAAATGAAAAAAACTGAGCAGCATGCATATGTCAGGCTGTATTAAACACAGACTGACAGTTAGAAGAAAGGTACGCTTACTCACTGTAATAGAGACCGGCTCTTCAGCCTCCTGAGAGAGAACATGTGCAAAAACCGCACAAAGACACACACAGATCCCCAGCATGTCGACCAAACGTCGGAGAAGTACTGTAACGGGATGCGGAGACGTCAAGTGGATTGAGTGTGCAGGACCATTTTTGCCTGACATGCCTACGATTTTTAGTATCAATTATAACATTACTGATGGCATTACTCAACGAGTCCCAACATTTCCCCCTGCTGACGTGTTGTTTATGTTGGCACCGCTCCAGGTAAATCTCCGACTTCAACCGAGTGTTTTTTCTGTCGTTTCTTTCCTAAAGGATTAGTGCGTAACACGCGTAAAGATCGTGCGTAAACATGCCCCCTCTGTGCCAATCGGGGTTATGAAAATGAAGGCACGCAGACCTCGGGTTGATTAATATTTTGTACCTGCCAAATACACGTCTTTCCTCACACAAGCTGCCTAATCACACGGTAACGTGCGTGTCTATTCTTGATTTTGCTTTGTTCATCACAGTTCAAGATCCTGACACTTGTTACTGGACAACTCCCTGAAACAAGCGAACTGCAAGAGAAACAAGTGCCACCGGAGTTTTACTCACTTGTTTCAACAGCTTAACATTTTTCACATTCGATGAATTGATTTCATTGTTGGTAAGAACGATGTGTGCAAGTGCTTCGTCATCCCGTGATGTCTTAGCTACATACCTGCAGTTACCTGCGGATATCCAAACTCTCCCGGCAAGCCGAACTAAACGTCCCCGGCGTCTTTGTTGTTGCAAGTCCGACTGTGCGCGAAGCAGGGTGGCCTTTATCGTGCAAACGGTGCAGTGGATGTCAGATGCTTGGCGGAGTGCAAGCAGCGCTTAAATGATGAACATGCGGTTAGTACAGTATGACACACTGGGGGGCGGTGTACCGGGCAGGTTGACTCCGGGCTTTTCTCTCACCGGGGTGCAGTAAACCATCAGCAAGTTTCAGTGGCTCCCTCTATAGACTGATGTACAGTGAGGGAAGTGGATATTCTCAGAAAAACAGATAATACGGTATTATTATCATCAGCCAGTAATCTATTAAAACTCTTTTGATTGTAAATTCATTAAGAAATGCCTTTCACATTTTAGGTTATATGCAAAAGTTTGTGTTCATGTAATAACATACACATAAGGACATAGCGGTATCACCTTCATTTCTTAGTTTGTTTGTTTTTCTGAGCCAATGTGGAGCTATAAGTCATTACATTTGTAGAGGCCTGAATTATTTCTATATTTTACTCTACAATTGAGCCTCAGTTACTTTGTTGGCTGTCACATGCAAACCCCTCTCATCCTGTGAGACCTCAGTGCCAGTGTTATGTACAGAATGTGTGAGCAGCAGGTGGTAAATCAAATCTTGTGTTGAAGAAGTCTGTCAGCAAGCACTACATTAGCCTCTAATACATTTCATGGTGTTTACAAGATGCCTGCGCTTTAGGAACATCTGCTGGATTGGCATGGCTGCTGGGATTTCCCATGGGGGAAGAGACAGCAAGCGATTGTGTTTGTGTGCATGTATGCATGCATGTGTGCCAGGAGCTTGCTGATATAAGCAGGGCTAAAATGGACTTGGCACCAGCCCCTTTAATGCTGACCCCCAGACCCTTTCCTTAGAGGGTGTTCATAAAAGAATAGAAGATATATTCTGCATGGCACAACATCCTCATCCTTCCTTTCTTTTGAAAAAAAAAAAGTAGATTCTCCTCAACCTCAAGAAACTAATTATAGGAGTCGTGTAATCACATTAAGATGTTCATATAAGAGCTGTATTATTTCCAGTAGGTCTTTTAACAAAACTACTGATTTGTTCACAGATAATAATGCATTTGGGTAAACATTAGGATATGCATGCACACACCTTTACAAACAAGGACAATCACAAAAAAGAAACAACTGTACAAAATGTTTTACTCTTCACTAGAATTTATTGTACTTGGTAGGCTATTCAACACATGCACAAAAACAGTGAGATAAGACATTTCATTAGTAAGAAGCATTTTGAAACCGTTTATAGAGATTAATAGAAGATTTTATCCAAGACTGATGAAAGAGAGGATGAGAGAACATTCCCTTTGGTCCTGTTCCCCACTGGAACAAAATTAGACAGTCATGCTTGTAAATCACAGAGGCGAGGCTGAGCTGGTTAGATCTCTAGGTGTGACCAAGTCTCCCTGTGAATGTTACTGAAGTCAATAAGCCCGCCTGCCCCCCCCACACACACACACACACACACAACAAAAGTATTATTCTAAGTAGTACAGTGCACAAATGCATTAAAAGAGAACATGCTAAAAACAAGTATGACCTACATTGATGCAGGTATCCCGTTTGGACTCCAGCGAACAAGAGGGGAACATTATATCAACATAAACATACATTTAAATGCCAGAGTGATAGATTGGCCCTCAGCTTAACATAAGTACTGCTCTGAGTTTCACAACATCTCTGTGATCATTATTACCTAATCCCCAGCCCTCAGTGGTGACTAATATACATGAACCCACACACAAACATACACACATTCATTCTTGGGAACTGTGTGAAAACTACTAAGAATCTGTTTATTTTCCACATTTAAGAAGTGCAAAAAAAAGTAAGAAAAAAAAAATCAAATTTAAAACCATATTTTGAGTTCATAAACCAGAAGAATATTATTCCAGGGGAAAATAGAGAAGCCAGCACTTTGTGACGTTTCTTTCAATGCTGAAGGCAATGCATCAGGTACTGTTGGCAATTGAGCATTAGCCAATCAGTTCCTGATGCAGTATCATCCACATCAGAAAGCTCTTCCTTCACTCCGACATCAGTGTAGGGGTAGCTGAAGCTGAATAATTTACAACACATTTTGATCGCACGCCAATACGTCCTAGTGGTGAGAGGAGCAATGCAAAATAACCCAAACTCATAACAACAAGCCAATTATTATTCTTTTCATCCTATGATAATACAATAGCCAATACTGTACAGCACACATCATCGTAAGTCAAGATGGCAGCAGAAGCATCTGGAAAGTGAATTCATGCAAATTCCAAATGGGCATGCATTATGAAAGAGCTGCAAGAGATGAGGCTGCACTTCAAAAGACTGTCGAAAAGAAATTTTTAAAAAGTGGGGAAGGGGGATGTGAGAGAAGGAAGAGCAGACAGAGAGGGTGTCTGTGAAATGCGCTTGTGTAATTGCAGTGACATCTTCATTGAGAGTCCTCCATCTCTTTCCTGTGTGCTCCAAAGGGCGTCGTTGACGCCGGTCGATGTGCAGAGCAGCCGAGGCGCTGTGTTTAGCATAATCCCAGAGGCCATTGTGAGAGCAGCTAGTGAACGACTCACAGTTGCCAGCTGAGATTTCACCAAAACACAGCAGAACACAAGGAGAAGGGGATGAGACAAGAAAATCAGAGGTGGAGGAGGGGTACAGAGAGGGGACAGGAGGGAAGGTAGGAGTAATGAAGAAAAGAATGCATGTGCCAAATATTACATTACCCTAAATCCAAAGGGTGTTATTGTGTGCATTAGTGTTGAGGCTAAGGGTGGTGGTTTTCTGTACTGAGCATTCAGCTTTCGCAGCATCAAAGAGGAAAAGTGTGAAACTTGCTTTCCTCCAGGTGGACTGCACCTGTTGGCCCTTATTCAGCACTGCAATTCAGTGTTTGCCCCCTTTTTTTCTTCTTTTAACCAGTCACTAAGTGTTTTGACTTGTAACAGTCAGGCATACAAAGATTAAGCTAAACTATCGCATGCCCACATCTGTTGTGTTGTGCAGTGATCATCACCCAAAGCTAGAAAGCAAAACCTGCTTTGATCACAGGTTCAGGTAGGTGGACATTTTTGGGGCCAACCTTTGTGTAAACAATGTGGTGATTTGTGAAATGTTCAAACAATATAGAATTTTTCTTAGTTTGCATTGTTATTCATATAAGGAGAAAGATGGAACAATGACTGTTTTAGGGCTGCTTTTTAAAGGGATATTAGACAAACTGCAGAATCTCTCCAGGTGATTGTGAGAAAATAAAGCACCATCACAGTTGCCTGCAGAGATTACTCAGTCAGCCTCAGATTTTTCTCTCTTGAACACACATGCACACTCTTCTGTGGCAGGTATGTGTTATATCTATAAGAGTCAATTGGCAGCAGATGGTTAACACTGATCAGGATAAAGGATGAGGTTTGACCCCCCTACCGTTTCCTCAAAGGTCTTGTGTTACCATAGTGACTAGTCCAGGGCACGTGCCTCCCATTGTTGAGCCGTATTCTCCGGGGTCAGCCACACACCCAGTTAGAGGTCAGATGTCACACAGGCCTCTCGCTCTGGTCACCACTCTGCAGCTTTCAGCCTCTGACCCCAACAAACACTGAAACAAATTAAGAGATGGGGAGAGGGGAGAAGACGATGACAAAATTAACCACATTTACTCAACAAATCTGCACAATCACATTCGGGTTCAGGTTATCCTGACAAAATCTGTTCTGAGTGCGGTGCAGTTTTCCGGGGGAGATGTACAGTGTAGTGGAGACTTCCTCTGCATCTTACAGTATGTCTCCCTCTTGTGGTGAAGTATGATAGTTTTATGTGGACTTGGTCTACATGATGAAACAAAAATGCACAGTATGGGGACATTCTCATGGCTGAGGGGTTAATGCCTCACATGTCTCTCTTTCAGTGTTTTCCCTCTATACCAACACTGCACACACAAACAATAATAGTGATGGTGAGCTCTGAAGAAGTGTTGCATGAAAAGATGCATACGATACTTTTTGACAGTTACTTGACACTTGGTTCTCGCCATTTTACATGTAACATGACCACATCTCATTCATGCAGCCACAAGGCTGACAAGACTTTCTACCAAACCTTATGTTTAATTATCAAATAGCTATCAAGCTAATGCACATTTACTGACCAGACTGGACACATTTTTGTAAGTTTTTTGCCAGAGGTACCATTTTTTTCTGTGTTGGGATATTCAGGTCATCGAGTTGCAAAGTGTTGCTCGGGCATTGACAAAAGAAAAATCTTAAGTTTATTAAACGGAACAGGCTGACAGTCCACACTTTGTTAGGCAGTGAATGAACAGAGTGGTTTTGACAGGCCTAACCTCTTAAGCTTCGGGTCCCACTGAGCTCGGCGCAGCTAGAGCTAAATGCCATCTGTCCCAACATCATGAGGCCCCCCAACCTGTCCCCCAACAGTTTAGCATAAAATCATGCATTGCTGCTATTAAGAAAGGACGCAAGATCATTTTAATCATCTGACATCAAAGTCCACAAATTAAAGAATTTGCCCCATTGCCAGCAAAAGTTTAGAAAAAAGTTATAAGGCTCGTCAGGTTAAAAGCTTTGCATACAGCAGTGCTTGTAATCCACTTAATTTGGTTTTCAAAAGAAAACACATAAGGAATATGCACTGGATTACAAGCAAAACAACTGTCTTTGAAGAATTAAAAAAAAATCTTTCAAGAGGTCTACACTCTTTTGTAAGTTAAATAATGTTGCTGTTGCATTTCCCTCCCTGCCTTCATCTGCAGCCTGGCTTTTGGGTGCCTGCTACCTCTGCTGTGGGTTTACACCTAAAAATAAAGAGCAGAGAAGTCAGAGATGTGGAATTAGAAGGAAAACCCAATGAAATAGTAGCTCTGAACAGATACCAGTGACCCCTGAATGCAGTCTGTCCTGTTTTACGACTGCTGCACAAAAGTCTTCACAAATAAATATTGTATTAAAAACTTCTTCTTTTTTTTTTATGGACATTTTAAAAAGTAAGGAAATAAAATGCAGTTCAATTGTGTCAACTGCAAATGACTCTTTGCTTCAGTTAATCTCTGACTGTTTAACAGTTTTTCAAAAATAATTTTATGCTTTGCTGACTTTCACATACAGCACTGAACAATAAAATAATATCACGAGATGAACTTTGGTCCTCGTCCTTTCACAGTGTTGTCTGCTCCATTAGCTGTCATCTGATGTTAAGAGCAGAAACCAACCTTTGTGCCCTGCAGCTAGTGTGTGTGCGCTTTAGTACTTCATTAAGGTCTTGGACCTTAACTGTACAAGCAATTGTCCTCCTCCAACAAAAAGACTGACGCATTGCATCAGTTGGAGGTAAATTTATCAAAGGAGGCACATACAATAGACACAGCAGCACAAATTATGAAACAGGTCTGTAAGGGGCCTCCTGGTGAGCCATATTGTACTGATTGTTGATGGTCCAGTTTGGACTGAATGACATGTAGTGACATTCAGATGGAAAATGACAGAAATAGTGCTATACATGTACAGCATGAGTCAGTAAATGTGCAGTACGGTGAGCGGTGTGAAACGATGTGCATTCGTGTACACGAAGCCATGCTGAGTGACACAGACAACCCATAGACCTCTTATAGTTACACATTGGCTAAAAACAATTGGGATCTCCATGAACTGAAGTGACATGAGTATTTGTTCCAGCCTTTCCATTAGGAGCTCTTCTGTAGAGGTGAAAGAAAAAAGAACAAAAAAACAAACAGCACTGAGTGAGGGAGGGTAAGAGGGATTGTAGGATAAGGCGTGCGTACAACGATGTCTGGCAGAGTAAAAGGGATCAAACTGCAATAGCACGAGCTGCACTGAATTTGAGGGTGGGTTTATCTACTTACACAGCCATTTTACTCAAGCCACATAGCAATGTTAAATACCACAAAACAGGCAGAACATGAATCATGGCACAAAAATGTAAATGCACAATTGATCAGTCCTGAGATATGTTTTTCCAGTGCTAGCTGTGAAATAATTATGTGCTTTTATAAAACAGGATTACCAATTTTAGAGCCGCAACAATCGGTCAATCCCTTCGCAAGTCCATTAGCTGAAAATTCAGCAATTATTCTGATGAATCTTTTTAGTAAAAATCACCAACAGTTCTCTCCTTTAGGAAGATTTGCTGCTTTTCCCTATTCCATGACATTATTTTTATAACTGTTTTAGACCAGACAGAAATAAATAAATAAAAGGAGTTAAAAAATAAAACACAGATAACAAAACAATCTACTGTGAGGCACGTTTACTAGACTAGTTACTTAATTTCAGATAAAAAAATAAATAAATAAAAAAAAAGCTCCTGTACAGTACTGTGGAGACCAGTTTTAATTTGCCTGTCGTTCACTTGAATATGAGCCTGGCTGCCATTTAGCCCCTGCACTGCAGTCTCACATGAAATGGACCGATGGCACATCAGACTGTCCTCACCATATTTACATCCCATCTCCGTTATTGGATGCATAATTCCTCCACACATCTCTTCAATCTTGTATCACCCCCTGCTCCACAGACACACACACACACACACACAACTGACGACAATTATAATTTCATATGCCCCAGTGTATCGCCCACCCAAGCAATTTTCTGCCATTTAAATGTGAATTTATGTCTCATGTAAATGCGCAGGGATTCGATTTAGGCCCATTGGAGGACTGGCCTTTTCCCCAAAGAGCTTACTGTTATAGACTTCTGGTCATTTCAAGGTCTCTGTTCATCACCTCGATTTCACAGATTGTATCGGCACTGAATGACATCACACCACCTTATCAACTTCTCTCCTTACCCATAATACGGTTTCACCAAAAATCTGAATATTAAGTCAAACCATCTCTTACCTTGATCAATGCATCACCCTTCTGTTTTCAACCACCTGCTCTGCGGGTTTCCTATTAATGAAATGTAATTAGCTCTTATTTGTGACTGATTTTGAATAATTAAATACATTTTCATTGTCTAATATCAATCCCAGACATGTTTATGATAAAACTTTCCTGTCAACTTGAGCACTGCACTCCCTGACTGTGTGTAAATAAAAATGTTGAGTCATGTTTTAGAACGAGCCAGAAAAAAGGAGGATTCTCTAATGAAGAATATCATCTTCTCCCTCAGTGGGGATATATACTTTCAAGTCTGCACAATAAAACTAAAGCGAAAAGAAGAACAGTCGTTCCAAATCATCAGTTTATTTAATAAACTTCAAAATTATGGGCTTCTGGTCAGGTAATTTCCCAAACCTATAGTTTCACCATTTTCAAATGAGGCTAGAAGAATGTTGCTATTTCTTTAAATGCCTGTTTTCCATGCTGACGATAAAATCGGTGAAAAAACATTTCAATTAAGTTCACGTTTCACAGGCGGTAATTGGCTGTTTTATTGGCCACATCACAACATAGCAAGCAGTAATACATGACCTTTGTAAAGAGCATTTCTTGACAACGTGTTACTGTTTTACTTCAAATAAGTTTCTTCTTCATTCATTTAGAAAAACAAAGACTCAAACTTCTAACTATACACTGGGCACTTTCAATTCCTTAATAAAATGTCTTCTCTACTAACACAATACAATGAGCACATTTAAGGAGGCAGGTAATTTTTTACTTCATTTACGTATGTGTGTGTGGTTATTTTTTTCTGTGAGAGTAAGTCAGCTACTGTTCTAGTTCAGGAGATAAATATGACGTGAACCTTTCAGCTGCTCAAACTATGAATCCAAGATAAGACCTTGACCACATGATCAATTTCCTGCTCTTATCACAATAATAACTAGTCCACCTGCTGCTGATCACATGCACCCTCCAAAACCCTCACAAATACTGCAAAATGCATAGCACCATCAGTCTACATTCCCTCATCTTATCCGAAACCCAAGGTCTTTACACTCAGTTATCAAATACAGCTGGCTGTTGCGCAAACCATCAAGTGACACTTCTTTTGATGGCACCTTTAGTTTCACTGTGAAGAAGAATAGTAATATTGATAATACTGGTCAAACCTAAGAGCAAAATAATTGGTAGCTCATATTTGAGCCACTTTTTAGGCTGATGCCATGTTCAAGCAGACAAAAAAGCAGCACTGCATGGAGGCCAATAAAGGCCTACAGCAATAGTTAACGCCCCAGAAGCTGTACTCAGAAAGCTTACAGTACCTACAAGGAGGTGATGTTACAAAGCAGACACAAGAGGTCTCCTCCATCTTTTACTTTCTTTTCAGAGCTACTGAAAGACCCTTTGGACGCCACTATAAACTGTTGTCTTCACTTTCATATTCAATACATATTCACATGTTGCTTGTCATGTGTTTCTTTGGTGTATTAAGAGTTGTTTTTTTTCATGTGCTATGTGCAGAGGTGTTTTTTTCTGTTCTCAAACTGATCTCCCTGTTGGAGCTCAGTCTGAGGGGAGTTATTTTTCTCTCCTTATCTTTCCTCGTGTGGTGCATTTTCCATTGTTATACCTCTCTGACCTGTCTTCTCCATGTGATGTTTTGTGTAATGTATGTATGGTCGGAGGGTAAGATGGCGCCGCCATTGCGTGCAATAGGTCGGCAGCCTTATGAAATTTCCCCTTGTGGGACTAATAAAGGTATATCAAATCAAATAAAATCAAATTATAAACAAGAACCTGGCTACCAACTTGGGCTGCTTTAAAAGTTACACCATATAATTGTTTAGTATAATACAGTGGACTTCAAATGTTTTCTGGCGAGTACCATTTCAGAAGGAAAAAAAGAAAAAGAAAACTGAGCTCTACACCAATTTTTTATCAATACAATACAAAAAGAATTCAAGATGAATTTTCCCTAAATAAAGGTCACACAACAGCATCAAAAAACTCTTGTTTGTTTCCCCATGAATTATTCAACTTAGTTTCACTTCATATTTTCACCTGGTTGTCTGCATCCCACCTGAAGTAGCTTTGTGCCCCACAGTTTTTAGAGCCACTGGTTTAATAAGACATGGCACTGCACAAATGTGTTGCATGAGTTATGGTGCAGGGTTCAGACAATGTCCAGAAAAATGCAGTGTTGCAGGTAAAGTGCTGTGTAATTCCAACCCAGAGAGAGAGGACTTGAGGGACCAGCAAAAAAAAGCAATGCAGCTCACTGTGCATTTGTGATTGATGGTCTCTGTCTGTGCAATAGCTGACTGAGCAACATGTACATCTCTCTTATTCAAACACTTAATGCCATGCACACTTACAATAGTGTGCTCAGACGGGCATCTCAGTGTATCTGAGTGTATCTCAGCCCAGTCATATGCGTCAGGCTTGCTATAGTGGCTAATTTAGAAGAGGGACCTACTACATAACTACCATGTCTTAGGTTGGCGTCCGACTTGGGGTCTTTGTCGCACGTTCTCTGTCATCCACTGCACCCTGATTCATCGTGGTACACCACTGAAAGAAAAAGAAAAAAAAAAACATGGAGAAGAATATCTTTAATCTTATGAAACTCTTAAGAAATGTGTCCAGCATATATACTGTCATATTTGTTGATCTATGGGTCAACAACACTGCATACTGTAAGAGCATATTTCTGCAAATTCTTGATCCTGTCACGTCTCTGTTGTCTGGTGCCAAGACATGTTCGGTCTGGCTTTTGGCCAGGCTGGGCTGGTCGCCACCACGGCCCCAGCAGCCTAGCAGGCAGGCCTAGCTTAATGCTGACACATCGCTAACATCAGCCAGGGAGAAGAGACCTCTGGGAGATGCTGAAACATCAGCACAGCACCATTTCAGATATACAAGGAGGGATATGCGTGCTCATCTACAGCAAAATTTAAGAAGCTGCCACAGTAACACGTAGGGACATTATTTTGACACACAACATCCTCTTGTGGGGAGTGAGGCTGTTCACACTGCGTATTACGCACACTGACAGAGAAACTGTGGAAACGCACAGAAAAAGCCACACCCCTACAAATAAACCTATGATCATTCACATGAAAGCGTCCGATCATACTTTCGTTCCCCAACAAGAAAAACAGATGAAAATATTCAAAGGGACATAACCAGTCATATTTTGCTTAAACTGGTGTATTAGTGGTTTAAATTTGTGAATATTAAGAAAAGCATAATCTATTGCAATATTGTGACTTTAGGGACAAATAAACCTTAAAGATATTAACAACAACAACAACAACAACAACAACAACAACATCATATCACAGCACCTGATCCCAGAAAAGAAAATATATTTTCTTCTTTACGGGCATGTTTGGGGTAAACTAATCAAGCAGTGCTATTATTTCTAAAGGTAAAGGGCAATTCTAAACAATCACTATATTCTGTTTAAAAAAAACAAAACAAACAAACCTCGGAGCTTAATGAGGACAATATTGTGTAAACTAGAACAGAACTAAAAAAAACGGACAAGACCCAAACTCTTCACAATAGTGGTGTTTTTTTCATTCACGTTAATCCTATCATAACGGCTGCCCTTTGTGCTTAGCAAGCCATGCAGATGAGATTGGCAGCAACGAGCATGTCATCGATATGCACAGATATAACCAGGAGTGCCGCTGATTGATGATGCAAACCTTCTCCCTATAGCCTTGTTTGTGACCTCTGACTTCTTACCCCTTGAGGGGTTAAACTTATTACCCTTTGACTCATGTGACCTCTTCTTTGAAAAGGGCTAGATTGAACGATGACCACAGCTTGGGTCCTATTGGCCACTCTGTCTCCAAACTGCGGCCAGAGGGCTGACCATCCAAACCCTACAGGGATGTGACCCTGGACCTGCCACACGCTCTGTGGATAATACTATTAACAGGTCAATACAAACCTTAAAAGAAGGGGGGAAGCAAATGCTGCTTTAACCTAAAGATGAGCAGAAGAAAGGGATGAGGGGGAGATATGTGGAAGGAACACATTTGTAAGACGTATATGGAGGTTATTTGTCAAGTCTGTTTGAACAAATGGTCGCCAATTTGATATGCAAACCGAGATAATGACCTCACCTGGACAAATTTTGGAAACCACTGAAAGTACATATCAGTATGGCTGCTCTGTTAAAAAAAAACTGTATGGTCATTCACTGAAGGTGCGGCCAAAACTGTGTGCAGAAAAGCAACAGAAGTGAGCAAAATGTGTTCAGTTCATTAATTCTCAACTTAAATAAACCTCAGTGAAAGAACATGAGTACTTTTATCGTATCTAATTTAATCGAAAACTCAGTATTTGATTATGTGTAAATTTAGGATTCAAGATTCTGTTAAAAACAAAGAAATTGTCCATGTGAACATTTAATTAGTGTATAATATGAATGCAATAATTAAATGTAGCTTGATCTCCAGCCTGAACCGAGGAGGGGCGTATTGGATGTTTGCCAGTAAACCGCGCTACATGCAAGACATGTGCTCTCCCTCTCATACACACCCTCTACACAAGGATTGTTAGCTGTTTAATACCCATTACTGTTATTTCTCTCTAAGAAAAAGCATCTAAATGAGCTTTTGTAGAGTGAAGCAGTTAACTTATTGGTAAAAGATTTATTTGGATTTTAACCAATATGTCTTTATACTACACTTAAACTTTTTATGATGAATCAAACCAATATGCAGCATCGCCTATCTGAAACTGTTGTCCTTAATTAGGATACTTCAAAATGAATGCTGTGCAATCTCAAAACCATTAGCTAACTAAAGAAAATCCTCCAAATTCACCGTGTTTATCTCCAACTCTTTGGCAGTCTCTGCGATCAATATCACAACCCCCCCAAAAAAATGGGAAAAAATGAAAAAAAATTAAGAAAAAAAAAGAAAAAAAAATCCCATCGCTTTAAAGACAAGTATATCTACTAGACTTGATTTGACTGAAAGCCTGTACTTAAACATAATGAATACGCATATAGAGGGTGTACACAGGGCATACATAATGCGCTTTGTCTACCTCCACCCTTAAGAGTTGAGTGCCAATAAAAATAATAAAATGCAAAAATAAATAATGCAACAAGCAGCCAAAGCCATGACCCCTATAAAATTTGTTTTGAAGAACGCATTACAGGATAATAAAATAAAATTGAGCTCAAACACATGGAGAGAATTCACTCTGCTAAACTTGTCAGACCTGCGGCTACAGTGGCGCTTGTAAACAACCCTACCTACAAGCACACATTCAGCCTCATGCAAACGCACATGCAATCTCACACAAACAGCAGAGGCTCACGGATTACTCTGAAACATGAAGAGGGGGAAATCTTCAAATGGAGAGGGAGAAAGAGGAAACCCAAAGAAAATTTTAAAAGAATTTGCTCACAAGGCAGAAAGGGAAAAGAAAAATAATCAAACAGTACCTCCTATAGCATCCATGTCAGGAGAGAAGGGTGGGACACCTGCAGAACCTCGCATGTCTATCCAGAGCTCTTCAGCGACTGCTCCCTCACGGAGCAGAGTGTGTGTATGAGCCAGAGAGAGAGTATGTGTGTGTTGGTGACTGAGGGAGGGGATCCTACCATCCTACCCCTCCTCCTTCGGACTGTGCCTCCTTAACAGGATGGAGGGGTAGGTGGGGCCACCGCAATAAAGCAAACACATACACACACATTTCTCTATGGTTGTTATGTCCTCGCATCTCTCACTCTTTCCCGCCTCCACACTTCCATCTTTCCATCTCTTTCCAAGACTTGCTCTCTCCCTCCTTCCCTCGCACACTTGTTCTCGCGCTTCTCACCTCGTGTTTCCCTCTGAGTCTTGGTCTGTCTGCCAGGCTCCTACACTCTCCCACTACCTTTCATCTCCCACCCCTCTCTACTCCTTGCCCCTATCCCCTCCTTTCTCACTGTATCGTAATACTAACATGCATGCTCTCGTTAATCTGGAGGGGAGAGGGACATATGCTGTTTCTGGCTGGTGGTCTACAACCTGCTAAACTCCTGGTGTGTATGGCATGTGTGTGTGCGTATCCTGTTGGTTTTTAGTCTCATAATACTACGGTGCTAGGATTAGGCGGGACAGTCAGAGAGCACTGCATGTTGGAGAGGTGAAAAGAGAGAAGAGGGACAGCAAAAAAAGAGGAGCGGCGCCACGATCAAGAGCAGCAAAACACACTTCTTTTTTTTTTAACCTTTTATAGTTCTTTTTCTGGGTCGCTGTGCCAGCACCCCTCCTTTCCTTCATTCATCCGGCCACACAAGTCCCATCTGATTCAGGGAGTACCCATCCCTACATAAATCATTCTCTTATTCCATTGGCCACACATTACATTCAAAATATTGATTTCCCCCCCCTGCTGCAGCACTGATTGCAAGGAAACCCTGCACACTGGTCACAAACAGGAAGTGGAAAAACAAACCACGGGTGTGTTTCGATTGACCACAATGGCGGACTCAGAGCTTTGGTCACAACACTGACAAGGGGAATCTATGCCTTTCTGCACAAATAATGGAAATCCAACAACCAAGTAAAACAGAGAAAAAGGCAGTTAAAAGGAGTTCAGAATGATTTACAGCCACATTATCCTCAAAACAACCCAGAAAGCACCACTAGGAACAATGACGTACATCTGCTTTTCAACATTTTCAGTCTACAGAGTTAATGTCTTAAGATTATTTCTTGTTACATAAACCATGCACTTTTGAAAACAAAACTCAGTTTTAAACAAACCATTGTCCTTGAATTCAAACTGACCATCAGAAGGGCAAATGCTGCTGTTTCCATGACAGCACAGCTGATGATACTTTGAACTCTGACCTTATACTCCTGCCTTTTGCTCGGAAGCAGTGACCAACCCAAAGGGTCAATCAAAACGAGGTCAGGAGAGGTCGAATGGTAACGACTTCTCTCTGGTTACGCAATCACATCATATCAACCTCCAGCAAACCGCATCTAAGCATCATTCATCCTAATCAGAGCAGTGCACCTTCCAGGAGCAAAGAAGGGGGGATGCTGCATTCAGTATTACGAGACAGGTGAAAACCCCTGGGCTCACACAGGGAAGAGCAAATATGAAAATCTGAAATAAGAAAAGAGGATAAAACCACAACAGAAAGTAATCACTTATACTTGTGGACTCCCATTCATTCATGCAGCAGGCCTGTATTGATGTATTAATCTGTCTGTCACAGACCACTTTATGTAGTCATTTAGAAGTAATTTTGATGTAATTATCTCATATTATTTTGCAATTATGCACAAGAAATTGGATTAAAATAAGGGAATGAGGTCAGTGAGCATGATTCAGCTGCATTTTCAAGAGAAATATGTACAATGTAATAATGGCAGGAAGGCTCTTAACTCATGGCATGCACTGAAAAGCATGATTATTCACATTACTCCAGATGAGAAATATAAGAAGTTATAATAAGAACTATATAATAAATTATCCTGTAAGGTTCATACACAGGTATACCAGAGGCCTAAGATGAGTCAGCAGTTTTGTGTGATTTTTTGTTTTTTTAAAGTGTAGCGACAGATCCCAACAACAAAAAGGTCTCATTCATCAGAGAGGATGGCGGGCAAGTGCACCAACTGTATTTTATAGAGAATGTGGTCTCATCTTGAAAGACAGAGGGGTAAATCTTTAAGAAAGGATGATACCGTCTTCTGGTAGAGAAACTGGGTTGGAAGATATGGGGGAAAGACAGATGAAGGGGTGGAGGGACTGATCAGAGGGGTGCCAGACACAAAGAGGCCAGGCCATGGCCAGTGGCACGCGATGGGCAGATTAACCAGCGTTTCCTCCCCTAACTGAAGCATTAGGACACCTGACTGAGTCCCGCCAATGGCAGCCAGCC